>NC_080392.1:25663234-25927283 GCF_028751815.1 Salvia miltiorrhiza | reverse complement strand
TGATTCGCCTGCGGGGCTGGTGGTTGCCTTCTTGACTGATGTGGTCGGTAGGCTGGCTGTTGTCGCTGTGGTGGAGGTAGCGGTAAAGTTCCCTCCATTGCTTTTGAGTTGCGGCTGAAACTGACTCGGTCGTTCTCCACTTCCACTTTGCTGACGATTCGGACATGGTTCGAGTAGTGCCCGACCCTTTCGCAGGTGTAACAGCTATCTGTCTCATCTTGCATTCTCTTAGATAAAATTTTATTGCTCTTCGACAAGGCGATATCCCTCGCGGTTCTTGAAGGTTTACTGCTACTAGGGCAGTTGGGCCAATCATAAGGCCGTTTGTCTCAGTTCTGATATTGCGGTGGCGCATTCTGACTCTGCCACGGCTTCTTGGGACCTTGATTTCAGTCGTCCCATTTTCTCTTCCCTTCTTGCCCTCGTCCAGAAAAGGATGGATTGTACGTCTGAGTGCTCTAACTCGTTTGGGGTGTTGAAGCTCAAATCACGTTCTCTGGCTGCATATCCAGTTCTATATCAAATGCTCTATTTTATGCTTCAGTACACATAACCGCACTCTGACTCATTAAATCGTCTCGTACCTCTTGTCTCAAACCTGATCGAAACAATTTTGACATCTTCTCATTCATTTCTTCTCGATATGTGGCATACCGATCCAAGTCGCGAAACTGACGTTCGTATTCAGCTACGATTTTATTGCCTTATCTCATATCATCAACTCTATTTCTTTCTTCAATCGGTTTCTCTTTCTCGACAAAAGTCTAAGGGAACATATATCAACCTTAGAACTAATTCTCATCACTCACAAATCATAAGACTCTTACTCAACATCATACTATTTTCTCAATTCTCTTAACTCAACGTCAAAGACATATTTCATGTCTATCATCGCAACATCAGCTCAAAACTCTACTCAAGCATAGAGACTCTCTGGTCATCGTCATATAGACATATAAGAAATTTTTCTCTTTTTCGAGAACTCTTACTAATTGCAGGGCATAACGGAAATAAAACATCCCCTAATACCATGACGATGCTACATCTATACTAGTCGTCATCTCAGTCTGCTATCGTGGAAAACATTATCTGCTCTAATCTGTCATCTCGATCTCCTTGAATCTGCTATTGCCTATCCTGGCTTAGCATCACTTCTTCTCATCCTCAAATTGGTTAGCTTTTTGCATACTTGGCTAATATAAGAAAATCCATAATCAAAAAGTTGTGCTCGTCCCGTAATAATATAGTTTACGACTGCTCCCATAATTCGTGTTTCTTCCAAACACTCTTCTCGTTATACTATCCTAGTCACCTAGACATTCCTAACTCTTGTCGGATGTGGTAGGGAATAGGATGTGTTAAATAAAAATGTCTGATCTTGAACAAGACGAGCTCAAGAAATGGAATGATTCCATAATAGCCAGTGCTATTTCAAGGATAATGAAGAAGTTACAATCAAGGTAAGATCAAAAGCTAGAACAGAATCTAGAATAAAAACTGAGATATGATATGATAGAAGTAAATCAATACTGGAGGTAGAAACAATCCACTAAGTGGAAAATGAATAAATTGTCCACTGTTAAAGCAAGGGGTAAGGATTTCCAACACAAACGGCTTAGGCTCGAACACAGTGGATCTGGAAAAAAATTCTCAATAGCAAATAGTTCATCTCCTGTTGGAGTTCAAATGGATGCAGAAACATTTAAATACGACCAAGCGGAAAAGGGACTTAATAAGTCTACTCTCATGACTACTCTAGCGACGATACGCGCGGTCCCGGTGAAAGTACCTATATTTCAAAGTACAATTGGTCAATAGCATCTATGCATCCCATGAAGTCTCCATAATACGTTCGTCCTATTAGGGTCGTGTCTCTAAATCGCGATGAAATCTCTAACTCTCGTCGTATTATCTCAACGGTTGGTTTCTCTGCTCCTCTTCTTCATCTTCTTCTCGGTTTATGTTCCTTCGGTTCACTCTTCTTCTCGGAGGTATACTATAAAGGAAAAAGAGTTATATAACTATCGACTTCTAAACTAACCGTTCGTCGTTACAAAATACAAATCCTCGTTTTCTCACTTCACTTCTATATCTCATGTGCGATCTCAAAATTCTAAAAATTCTCGTCTACTCTATTTCTCGTCTATCATCGTTCGTAATTCTCATCAATCTCTATTTCTCATTTATCATCAAGCCTCAACATCATCATCATTCTCAAAGCTCTGATAAAGATAGTGAAACTCACTAATCATCAACATCTCTGTATATATGTATGTATATATATATATATATATATACGGAAAACTGCCTCTCTCTCGAGGTCTTTTACAAAAGTAGGATCCTATGTACAAAGGTCCTAACACTAAGATGATGCTCTGGCTATACAGGCATCATAGGTACTAAGCATCTATAGATCTATGCTATCTACACATACACACTATACTATGCCTCTCTACCTATATATATACATATACGTATATATCAACTATGCATCTATACATATGTATGCGTCTACTAGCTACACGTGATCACCAATCGTCATCTCCTGTAATCCTGCTCGTCGCCTCGTTATCATCCATATCTTCACTCGGCTCCGTCTCCTCGTTCTGCTCTGCCTCCTGACTCCCGTACTCATCGATCAATCGATAGACGCTATCGTCGCTCGGCTCATCCTCAACGTCAGTGTCCATCATCTATCCAAAAACCGGCACCTCGGGAACAGGTACCCATGTCTCGACTCCATCGGCTGTAGTATGACGCTGCAATGGCTGAGTCCGTCCGTAGCTGACTGTCATCTCTGGAGTCTCCTCATACGGGTCCTCCTCATTACTGTCAAGGTGTATGGGCCGAGAACTTCCCTCCTGGGCGTCTCGGGACGGTGGGTATAAAATCGAGTGCACATACGTCTGAAAAGCCAAAGTGCCTGGCTCGGGCAACGGGGCAACCCTCGGATATGGATCGAAGGGAATATGCTGCGTCTCAGACTCAGTAGAAATAATCGGATGCGCCGACTCAACAGGTGGCAATGGCAAAGGTGCCGTCGCCGGTGTCCAATCCCAAGGCGGTAACTCGGCGCTGGGAAAAGGAATAAGTGATAGAAACGCAAACGGGGCATGCTCTACCACTGGGGAGTACGTCTCAAAGATAGTCGACTTTGAAACAACAGGCTCAGATCGAACTGGTATCGGATCAACTGGGGGTAGAGGTGCAATCGGGAAGTGGAGGCACAACAACTAGCTCCTTTCCCTGGGCTGGTCCCTCAAGCTCTCCATACTGCGGTGAAGGTGGATCGCCATAAGCAAAGTATCGGTGGCTCAGCGTCGCGATGAAGCCACTAAGGTCTCCGTACCTGATGCCCTCCAACCAGGTAGTATCTACGTACTGGGGCACTAAAGATGTCGCCCAGTCTCGCCACAAAGGTGGCAGTAGTGGAATCAAAAGCGTAATGGCCTCTGCGCTGTCGATCCCATAGGGAATAGCCCTCCTCCATCGTTGGTGATAGTGTGCCAGAAGTTCACCCAAAGTGTCATCCTCGTCCGGGATATACTCCCTGAACCATCGCTGCATCGCTGTCTCAATATAACTCGGCATCATGTAATATAAATCATCATATCCATTAGAAATTGGATGACGAAACTTACTTGGTACATCTCAATCAACAACATACTCGTCCTCGTTTGGTACGGTGGGGCATTGGCTATACTAGCCTCAACATCTCTCCTCATATTCCACATCAACTGCCTCATATCAGAATCCATCATCTCAAACAATTTCGTCATCAAAACAATTCATAACTCATTAGTGAATCAAACTCAGCTCTCAACAGGAAAGCAATAAGAAACAACATCAACCTCTTACCTCGTTAAGCCGGAGGAGATGGGGTGCTGGGGTTTCGTTTCGAATTGACTCTCTCAAACTAACCTAAGAATTCAATTTAGACAAGTACTCAATTTAAAAAGATATCAGTAATCAAAGGTTCAACTCAGTCAAGCTATAGACTCAGAGCAGATGACCTGCTCTGATACCACCCTGTCGCAGCCCGATTCCCGACACTAGTGATAGTGGGGTACGAGTATCGATACGACTATTTTTAAAAGAATAAAAGATTAGATGAATAGGTCAAACATCAAGCGGAAGCTCGCATCAAAAGGTGTTAAGGAAAAATCATCATAAATTAACCAAAGGGTAAAAATGTCGACATCGTCATAACTTCATAAATATCAGGAATTTCACGAATAAAAACAAAACGGGTATAGCTCATTTTTCGTAAGGAAGAATAATATGCAGAGTATCGCAGCAAAAGGCGAATTGATTATATGTATGAAGACATATAACCGTGAGTACATTGCTTAAATTCAAAAGAAAATCAAAGTATATATATATCAATCATCAAGACTTTATCGTCAAAATGGAAATGCGATAAAGTAAATACATCCTCTAACAAATCCCCACCAGCACCAGTCCAATCTCGCTCCTCGCTTAGTCTGCACATTTAGAAATACATGCAGGGCGTGAGTACATAATACTCAGTGGGCAAACGCCGAAAAATAAGAAAAGTGCTCTTAGAGCTATAAGTTTGAAGCTTGCCACATCTCAGCAATACACAGAAATAAGTTAGCATAAGTGAATCTGTGCATGCAGTTTTCATAATCAACATCATAAATAAGTGTCTGCAGACAAAGTAATCGACATGTATGTACCGCATCTACAACTCATCATTATAATTAAGGTACTGAGAAGTAGGCCTCCCTCTCAAGTACCGTGACTGGCCGACCCGAAGACGGCTCACAGTCACCTCTGTGCACAAAATCCCGCTTGTGGCAGGACCGAATTCGTCTCATCTCATCAGTAGAGGGTAACATACAAGCTCAACATCAAAAATTGGCAAGTCAAACAGTTCTCAAACATCATTTATCTCAAAACATTTGTTAATCTCATAACATCATCAAATGTCATCATCACATCGTCATCGTCATCGAAGGTTCATGTGATAAAACAAACCTTAGTCAGAAACTCAATTTCTAAAACCAATCTCATCTTAACTATAACTCCTCACTCAACGTCTATTTACCCATTAAAACTCAATCCCCAGGTATACTCGGCTTCTAAGGATTCACACGTCCTATTATCGACTTAACTCTCAACTTGGCTCAAACTCATAGCAATCAAGCACATAAACAAGTATAAACACTTAGGCATATGAAAAACACACATAGACAAGTCAAAAAAAAACTTCACTCTGCACTGACTCAACTTTAAAACCTCACCAGACTCTGTACCGAATTCTCCTGGAGTCGTAACATATACCAAAAGAAACCTCTTCGAGTTTAGTTTCATTTAAAAAAAAGTAGGATCAAAAACTCCAAGTATTTTAGGAGATATGACTGTTTTACTACAGTCTACTATATTCGGCAGTTTTTAGCAACCGAAAAGTTTGATTTTTAAAAAATAGTAAATGTTGTTAAAAAGGTCTGAAATTTGGTGGATATATAGATAAGACACTCAGGTCTCAACCATAAAAATATGGGCTCCAGAATGCTAAGGAAAGCTACTGGAAAAGGTAACTCTATTAGCTACTCACCGAACAATTCGGCAGAACGTAGCAGTTTTGGTTTTACATTTTATAAAAATAGTAAACGAAGTCCAAATGACTTGATATTTTATCGGTATGCTCAACACTCTCAAATATACGTATCATAAAATTTTCATGGTGTTTAGGTATCAAAAACCCCTCGAAAACAGCAGGTCAGTGCGTCATGAAAAACGACTCCGAAACATACACACTAGCAAACATGCTCAACTCAACATTTCATCAAGGCAAACTCATCAAAGCTCATTTTAAGCATTTATAGCACTCAAAAACATTCAAGTACAACATAATACTCATAATACTCAATCTCGACTCTTTTCTTTCATCATCAACTAAAATCTCATGGAAAACGTTTCAACGAACGCATCAAACAAATTCTCTTTCATTTTCATGCTCGAATTTACTCAAATACTCAAACATGATCTTTTACATCATATAACTCATTATACCCATATTTATTCTCTTTATATCATGTAAACTAGATTTTAATGAAAACTCATGTATCAACATAAATCTCTTAATAAAACATGACAAATGTTCACAAAATGGTCATAGAGCAATTAGACCTCATTTTACCAACATCAAACTCACATCATACAAGAACTCAAAAACTCATATAAACTAAACTAAGTCAAAATTTTACTTAGCCTACAATAGACTTAATCAAAGATACAAAGACACTACTATCATGCTTAAAAACATATATCTTAAGCCAAATCACTTAAATAACACATAGACCAAAAAGTCCAAATTTTTACTAAATTAAACTCTTTGAAAATTTTACAAACACCTATGAATCTTTAATCCATTCATAGATCTATCATTATTAACCAATTAATCTCACATATAAATCATCAATTCACAAATAAGGGCATGTATACACATATCCCTAATTTTATTAAACTAACTCACATCCAAATCATCAATTGACATCATATACCCAAATTACTCCATCAATCATCATCATATACATCTCATGGACTCATCTACATCATCAATTCATCATTTAGCTCATTGACTCAAAAGTTCCCATTTTTGGGTAAACTAAATTCCATCAGATTTTCACATCTCAAGTCACCAACACACATCAAACATCAACATACCTCATGTAAATCTCATTTTTCACCCCAAATCAAGAAAGAAAAAGGAAAATTTTTGAAGGGGTGAAGACCCACTTTTTCGAAAATTTAATAAATAGGGAGGGGGTGATTTTCTTGCTTCAATATTCTTTCAAGAATACACACACAACATCCTTCAAGCAAGATTTATGGAAAAACATGGTCACTTACCCAAGTTTCTTACCAAAGTTCACACTTTCTCACTCAAACTTTGGAGTTCTTCTTCAAGGATTCTCTTGATTATAAGTGGCTAGAATGTGTTTATGGAAGATTTTAGAGTGGATTGAGGTGTTTGGTAATATTTTTGGAAGCTCCGAAGGTTTTCATCAATGGAGGAAAATGGTGGAAATGAGAGATGAAGGAGATGAGTGTGTGTTGGGCGAAAATGATGAGTGAGGGAGAGAGGTGGAGTGGCCGAAAATTGTAAGTGAGGGAGAGAGAATTTGCTTTGCAAGATTGTAATTGATCTTGTGAATCTTAAAGAAGATTTTGATATCTTAGGGAATATTTGGCAATTAAAGCATGATCTCTCTCACTCTAATCTCTACACCCTCAATCTCTACTCTCTCAATAATACACTCTCAATCTCTACTCTCTCAATCTCCATACTTAGCAATTTGTGGAATTTAGTCATATGGTAGAGAAATTAAAATCAAGTGTGAGAAGGGTGATTAAATATTAATCACAATAATTATGGAAATGTTACTCAATAATATAATGCCATAGCATAATTATTCATGTGATCAAATAAAATAATTATAGCACTAATATTAGGTCACTCGCTCAATTATAATATTCTTCTTCGTAGGAAAAAGAATAATTTAAAAAAAATATTATGCTAGGAAAAATTTTCAGAAACCGGCATCATTCGATTTCCCGGTAAAAATAAATCGCACTTGCTTTGGAAACTTAAATAAAATTCCAAGTGCTAAAGTCCTCAAATAAAAATCATAATAACTCGCTCATAAAGACATACGTAACAGAAATCACATAATCAATCAGTCACGTAATTTCACATAACATCACATCAAAGCAGTCGGCAATACAAACAACTAGACGTCTCTCAGACCGACTTTATTTATCAAGGTTTCTCACTCTTTCTTCCTCGACTCTATGTCAAACTCATTATTCCTATTTTCTTAATAGGACAGTAAATCTCTGATAACTCGGTATCTGGTAAATCTATTCCCGGTAGTCGGAAATAAAATAAAATCTCAACTCAATTCGATCAGCATCTCTATCTCAGCTCATTTCTCGAATCTCATCATTCTAACTCCATCATTGGTTTATTCACTCGTATCTCTATTTAAAAGACAAACTGTCTTATCTGGTCATAAAAAAAAGTAGTCTCGCATCTCGATATCTCAGTACTCTCAATAGTGTTAAGACACTATCTCACAACATAGGAAAAGTACGGGGTGTTACATCTTACTGAGAAGACTGGAAAGCAGATTTCAATCAAAGATCGGGGAAGGAACATCAGGAATCAAGAAGAATCTTCCTCACCAGTCCAGGGGGAAGAAAGGCCACATCAGTCAGAGACTAACATCAGTTCAGTTTCAGAAGGAACAACATCCATGGAGACCAAACAAAGTTGAGTCCAATCGAGCTAAGCGACATCCACGTCGACAAGCAACTGGATATCAAATGACTCATGTCACACGACATCAGTCAAGTCTCCATAAGTCTGCAAAGACTCGAGTATCTCAAGGAAGATACTTCGCCGAGCAAAGAAGACCTCAACCACTCATCAGTCAGAACTCCTACAAGAGTGAGGCCTTCAAAGGAAATTCTCAACAGAAGAATGCTCGTGTGCCAACTGAAGCGCCAACAACGTCAGTCAGACGATCAACAAAGCGCAAGAGATCAGCCAGACCAATTCTGAAGCAGATATGGGTTCCAAAGGGAACTCGAGCTAACATCGAAGGACCCAAATCTTGATTAGGTGCCTGAAGCAACTCTTCCTTGCAGGTCAATGTCAGGAAACACAAAAAGAAGGAAGAGGTTAAAGCTTCAATCAGAACATGCCTCATCAGCAAAAGCAGCTCGGAGCTCAACTGGCTGTGGCACAAGAGACTCAACCATCTCAACTTTAAGACGATCAACAAGCTTGCTAAACATCAACTGGTAGAAGGTCTGCCTTCTATTGTGTTCCAGAAGGAGCAAGAATGTGAAGCATGCCAAAGAGGAAAGCAGACGCGAATGTCATTCAAGTCAAAGTCAGGACACTCCTCTGAAAGAATTCTGCATCTACTTCACATGGATCTGTTTGGCCCTATCACTCCAAGAAGCTACAACGGTAGGAAGTACACCTTAGTAGTTGTGGATGACTATTCACGATATACTTGGGTCATCTTTCTCTTCATAAAGAAAGAGACGCTGGAGAAACTGCCAAAGCTGCTGAGAAGACTGAGCGTTGAAAAGGAAGTCAACATCATCAGCATCAGATCAGATCGTGGGACTGAGTTCCGCAATACTGTCATTCGTGAGTATTGTGATGAACAAGGAATCAGTCATCAAGCTTCTGCAGCAAGAACTCCACAGAAAAATAGAGTTGCAGAAAGAAGAAATCGGTCTTTGAAGGAAGCAGCAAGGACGATGCTAGACGAATCAAAACTCCCCTTGAAGTTTTGGGCCGAAGCAGTCAACAACGCATGCTACATGCAGAATCGCTCCTTCCTCACTCAGAGACATGGAAAAACTCCATACGAGCTATGGAAGAACAGAAAGCCTTCGATTGCCTACTTTCATGCTTTCGGTTCTAAGTATTTCATCCACAACAATGAAAAGAAGAGGTTAAGCACTTTCGATAGCAAGGCTGATCCAGGTGTCTTCCTTGGATACTCTGGAACAGAACGTTCAAGCAAAGCCTATCGAGTGTTTAATTCTCAAACTCTTTGTGTTGAAGAAACACCTCATGTGATCTTTGATGAATCTACAGATGATTTCAGGGAACAAGAAGCTAAAAAGTGTGTCCAGAACACTGAATGTTCCAAAGCTGAAATACACAATACCGAGCCATCTACTGTCTTGGTGTGGGGACCAGGCAAAGATGAAGATACTGAAATGCTTCAGTATCAAAAGATCAGTCAAAGGTCTGAAGTTCAGACTGGAGCCAATGCAGATGGCATCAGTCAAGGGGGAACTCCAGTTACTGAAGATCGAGTTGAACGTGCAGAAGCAGCTCCAGCTCAACTCTCCCCTGCTCCAGAAGGTGCTCAACACTTCAGAACCATTCTGACCGAAGAAGCCCCACCATCTCCAGAAGAGATCAAGAAGTATCGAAGATGGTTTGAACTCCACTCAAAGGAGAACATCATTGGAGAACCATCAGATGGCGTCAAGACTCGGAGATCAATGTGCAACCTCGTCTTCGACATCAATCAGAACTGCATCAACGAAGATAAGATTTTCAGTTGTTTCTTATCATCTACAGAGCCCAAGGACGTTGAAGAAGCTATGAAGTCTACTCAATGGGTCATCGCAATGCAAGAAGAACTCAATGAATTCAACCGAAATTCAGTTTGGGAGCTTGTGGATCGACCAAACGATGCAAAAGTGATTGGCTTGAAATGGATTTTCAAGAACAAGAAAGACAAAGAAGGAAACGTTGTGAGAAACAAAGCAAGGCTTGTAGCAAAAGGATACAGTCAAGAAGAAGGAATCGACTACGACGAGATGTTCGCTCCAGTTGCCAGATTGGAAGCAGTCAGACTCTTCTTAGCCTTCGCAGCTCACAAAGGTTTCAAGGTACACCAAATGGATGTCAAGTGTGCATTTCTCAATGGAGTGCTCACAGATGAAGTCTATGTGGAACAACCTCCAGGCTTTGAGGTTGTTGGACTAGAAAAGGTGTACAAGCTGAAGAAAGCGCTCTATGGCTTGAAGCAAGCACCAAGAGCGTGGTATGATACTCTCTCGGAGTATCTTGTTGAACAAGGTTTCAAGAAAGGATCTGTGGACAGAACTCTGTTCACTCTCAAAGAAGGAGAAGATCTCTTGCTTGTTCAGATTTATGTCGATGACATAATTTTCGGATCCAAATCCGAACGCATGTGCAAGAAGTTTGCTGACATCATGACCAACAAGTTCCAAATGTCCATGATGGGAGAAATGAATTTCTTTCTCAGATTGCAAGTCAAGCAGACTGACGAAGGAATACTGATCAGTCAGTCCAAATATGCCAAGGAACTGATAGCCAAGTTCGGTATTCAGCACATGAAGTCAGTCAAGATCCCAATGAACACAAACTGGAAAGTTGATCCAGGTTCAGAAGAAAAATATGTTTCTTCGACGAAGTACAGAGAAATCATTGGATCTTTGCTGTATTTGACTGCGAGCAGACCAGACATCGCATTTGCAGTATTCAAACCAGAAATCATTGGATCTTTGCTGTATTTGACTGTGCAAGATATCAATTGGATCCAAAGGAAGCTCATTTGGATGTAGCAAAGCGTATACTAAGATATCTCAAAGGCACACCCAATTTAGGATATTGGTATCCAACAGACGACGATATCAAGCTCACCGGTTATTCAGACTCAGACTTTGGTGGATGCAAGCTTGATCGCAAACCAACCTTCGAAACATGTCAATTCCTAGGCAACAAGCTCATCTCATGGTTTTCAAATAAGCAGACTTCAGTCGCCACCTCCACAACTGAAGTTGAATATGTTGCTGCCGGAAGCTGCTGCTCACAAATCCTGTGGTTAGTCAATCAGTTGGAGGACTATGGGATCGATGAAAAGGAAGTACCAATCTATTGCGACAGCTCCAGTGCTATTGCAATCTCCCAGAATCCAGTTCATCACACCAGAGTTAAGCATATTGCTATTCGACATCACTTCATCCGTGATCATGTCGAAAAGAAGAATATCACTGTGGAATGGATTCCCACTGCTGTTCAGAGAGCGGATCTGCTGACCAAGGCTCTTCCAGAAGAGAGATTCAACGATCTGTGTGGAAAGATCGGTCTCATCAACCCTGATGAGTGATGCTGTGTTTGAAGACTTTCTCAAACAGTCATGCTGACTGGTGGTCAACCAACTGCTGATTCTACGATCGTCGATGAAGAAAGCAATGAAGTCAGAATGCTCATCTGAAGAAGAAGTTATCCTGATGTTTCAACCAGGATCAAGTGGTATCGACTGACTTCAATGTTCAGTCGATCAGTAAGTATTTAAAAAGTTTACTGTTAAAATCAGTTATTTCAGTTCAGAGTTTTGAGTTTCAGTTCAAAATCTTTCTCTAACTGATCAGTTTCTTTCAAAAACTTTAACTGATTGTTGGAAAATGGAATATCCGAGAAGGACAAGAGTTTTTAAAGGAAAAATCTGTTTTGATTGAACTTGTCCGGATCTTTTGCCAAAAATCTTTCCAACCCTTTGCCTCTGTGACAAAATTTCTTGAGAAGCTCATTGACATGACAGAATGCAATGATAACTCTCAACTTTTTGAAGTTTCAGTCCCCTGCAGTGACGGCGGACGTGAATTTTTCTTCAAATACATTTTAGGCACAATTTTCAAAAAACTTTTCATCTTCTTACGTGGTACACATCTTGTCTATTTATACCATGTTGTCTTCACTATTTTTCTGCATCAACTAACATCTCTCCACAGCATTCACTGTGAGAAAAACTTTCAATCTTTTCAAAAGTTGCAGAGAAAAATTATTCCAACTAAAGGAGATATCTATGACTGCAAAGTCTTGGAGTGGAAGAATGACGCTCACATACCTGGTCTTCACCGGACCCTTCCACTGGATCTCAACGTCTCTTCGACGTCAAAGTCTACTCTACCCTCACTTGTATCCAGCGAAGCGAGTGTCTTCTATCCTCATGCCCGGTTCTTCGGCTTGAAGTACCTGTCTGAAATAGGACAGACTTCATCGTCTTCTCCGAAAGGCCTCTCGCCTTTTGTAAAGCTTCGATGCGGAGCAACAACAATGAGCAGGAGCTCGTTGTCAACCGGCGCAACGTCAACAGTGGAACCCTCTTGTCTACCACTGAATTGACGTTCCCTCACCTCTCAAAACTTCTGCTTCTCTTCTTGTCTCCCTCATCATCTCACTCTTCTTCCTAACCTCCTTCTAAGCCTTCGCCTTCTGCATCCCCAATAACCCCAATATCTTTCTCATACGAACTTACCTTCGCATGGTCTTCGCTTCCTTCTTAGGTTCGTCCTTCTTTTTTATGTTGCCAAAAAGGGAGAAAGAAGATAAACCATCTGAAACGAACTTAAGTTGGTTAAGCAACATGATCATCCGATTTCATCCGATGATCATGAGGAAGATTAGCCAAGACGTAAAGACCTCAAATCAACGGAAAACAAGTGAGAGTGGAACAAGCTTAGGAACATGAAAACACGAAGACAGAAGATGAAGATCAAGAAGTTCAAGGCGCAGCCAAGCAGACTGCTGGAGTCCATGGGTTTCCCATGTTGTTTTTGTTTTTCTTTTTTACTCCAATGTAAGTCTTGCTCTGTACCTAGACTGATGGCTTATCAGTCTTTTATCAATGAAAATAACTTCTTTTTGATCTCAACCTGAAGACAATGACCCTTTGTCCAGGCTCTGATTATGTTTTTCTGTCTTCTCCTTGTTCTGTTTTTAGAACTGTTTCGTTCTTAACTCTAAGTACAAGTTTTTTAGGTTCTATTGTTAAGGGGGAACGTTTTCACCCCAGGTTTAGAACTTGTACTGTGAGTTCAGTATTTTTGCTGTCTAGAACTGCTGTGTGGTTTTGGCATCATCAAAAAGGGGAAAATTGTTGGGAACCTTGTGGAATATCCTAACCCTTGTTTTGATGATACCAAAATTCATAGGACTTAATTGTAATAGACTAGAATTGCTTTGAACTCAAGTGTTATAGTTCGTTTCTAGTTTAACTTGAGGTATCGAAGACTGAAGAAGGAAGAACGAAGGACTGAAGACTGAAGACTGCAGATACCAACTGAAGTATCAGTTGAAGAATCAGTTGAAGACTGATTACTTAATGCGCGCAATGGACTGATACTAAAGTCAAGTATCAGTTGAACATTCCTCTTAGAACTGATCTTCCAACGTTCAGAGGAAGCCACGTACTCACAAAGTACAGCCGCATTAAATGCAGAGATCTCAGGATATCTTTATCTCTGCAGAGGTTATTCCTATATGGTGGTTACTTTTCAGAGACGTCACATCTCCTGTCCTTCAAGAGAGTCGTTTCCACCCAGATAAGGAACCTCGAAGATTGAAGCCTCAGCCCAAATTCGAATTTCTCTCCAACGGAAGAAATCTTGATGACGTTCTACGCCAACGGATCTATTCAAGAGTTCTCCTACAAATAGCGCTCGAGGATCACTTCAACCTTCACCGATTCAACGACATAAGCTGAAGCTCTGCCGAAATTGCTACTCAGCCTAAAGCTTAATCTCCCCAAAGCTTGAATCGAAGAAGAGAATTCCAAAGCCAAAATCAGTCACTGCTGATTACACACATTCTCTTAGACTTTAGGCAAACCTCTGTTTACCCAGAAGCCAAAGGTCAAACTTGCTTCAAAGAACTTGTTCTTTGTAGTGAAGTTGGCACTCGTTCAAACCTCCCTCCCAAAAGAGTGTTTGAGTGATTTGGAGTTCAGGAAGGTACTCTGACTCTGAGTGAGAAGTCTTAGCACGGGTTGTGTTGAGCAGAGTGATCCGACGCGAGTGAAGCGTGGGTCCTGAAGAAGGGTTTTCTTCAGTGGTATGGTTGTGTGCACCCGACAAGCACACGGTTTGGTTTGCAGTGCACCTGTTAAGCACTTGCGGAGTGGATTGTTGGTCTGATCAACCGACCGTGGATGTAGGAAAGGGTTTTTCTGAACCACGTAAAAGTCTCTGTGTTGTTTACAGCTTTCAGTTTTACATTCTTACTTGTGTTATTTCGATTGATAAACTGAACATTGATTAACTGCAAAGAGTAACCTAATAACCAACAACGTGCTCCACCAAGGCTATTGCGAAACTAAGTTTAATTTCCGCTGCGTATGATATCAGTCTGACTGATCTATCTTTAGATAGTTAAGAAGAGTGTTATCATCTCTGTCTTAGCAAACACGACTGAAGCCCTTACGTGCATCAGTTAAGTTCCAACAACTTAACTGATAACTCTTTACGGAAGAGCTTTCAGTATCAGTCGTCAACCCTGTTTGGTCAAAACTGTTTTCAGTAAAACAGAAGTCTGTGTTTGCATGCAAAGTTTTGTTTTGATCTCTGACTGAGATCCCTCTGATTGAGGATTTAAAAAATAGCCCATAGGTGTATTCCCCCCCCCATACACCTATTCGAGACCCTCTGGACCTAACAGCACTCAATACCAAGTGTCACATCTTGAATACGATAAATTTGAGATCCGGTACTTCCATGACTTCTCACAAAATCGTAAGTAAAAAAAACTGAATCTCAAGTATTTCCATTTATTCAGATGTGTGTGCTATATTCTTAATGATAGAGATCAACATTTGAAGTTTGACTCTATGAGTGATAAAGGAATTTTTGTTGGATACTCTTTAAAAGGTCATGCTTTTCGTGTTTCAATCTTACGACTAAGGTTGTAGTCGAGTCTGTAAATGTTGTCTTTGATGATTACACTGACATTGCAGGTAGAACTGAGGAAGACAACCTAGAAGACTATGTTGAAAGACGAAGACCAGCTGAAACTGTCCAAGTTGCAAAAACTGAGGCAAGACTAGATGCTGACAATAATATTTCAACATCTGATCTAACAATGGAGCAGGCAAAAAGTTCTGATCAGCAAGACACAATTGAAGAAATTCAAGCTACCCAAAGACGTGATCCACCTAGACGAATCAAGAAGAATCATCCAATCTCTCAAGTGATTGAGAATGTACAAGAAGGAGTATGAACAAGAAGGAAAGCTTTAATGAATTACCAAGAAATGGTAAAATGGTGTGTATGATTTCAATATGTAATGAAGTGAGATATGCTTGTTATATATTGATGGATCTTCGATCTTTGGGCCATTTAGCCATATTTTTCTCTTTTTTTTGTGTTTGTAAGGTCTTCTAGAGTAAAAAATAGGTATTCAGGAGAAGGAAGCTCGGTAAAGGGCATATGCACGAAAGATGGTCAAACTTGGCATTACTGAAACAAAACTATCCAAGCTGCCAAAAATAAATCCCCCAGGAAGAGAGCTCCGTGATGTATGCTGAAGCCCGTCGTTAAGACATCGGGCAAATGAAATTGTAATTGTCCCATTCCCTCTATTAGGTTCCACTAATGACAAGTATTGGGTCGATCCTACAGAGAGTCGGTGTATCTCGATCCTCGATGTCACAATGTCACAATTATTAGAGGTTACGCTCTTCGGGCAAAGGTGTCACTCGCCAGTACTCTGGCCAAATACGGAATGTAAATCTGGGCAATATGTAAAAGCTGAAATAAAATAAAAAAATATCAATAATAAAGACAACCTGGTTTGGGCACGATTTAGTTAAGTTTGGGCAAAGTCTTTGTTTATCGGTGCAAAGTTATGTACTATGCTTGTGTGTCATTAGTTATAGGCCGTTGATCAATGAGATGTGCCCCTGATTATCACGGCATCACGAACACACTCTCACCCAGCCCAATCTATCCTTAAGCGTAAAGTAATGCAAGAGACACTCTATGCTCACTATCTAATCTGACCAACCATCTATGAAGACACTTCAATAGATGTTTTTCCCAGACAACATTAAGAAAGATAGATTCAATTGGCTATAAGTATGCCCAAAGTGCATACACCATTCGCCCACACCAGTCGTACTATTCGGAGTAAGAGACACTCAACATTTTGATCCGATTATTACTTGTAACCTAGTGTTGCCCAAAATGCTATCGGCCGGTTAACACCTTCAGGTTTTGCCTAGATTGTATTTAGATTCTGACCTAGTGCTTTCGGAACACACACATACAGTGACTATGCCCAGATTAGACCTTACAAATTTTAATGCTCATGCTTAACTCAATCTTCGCCCAAACTAGGTATAAAAGTTTACCTAGACATAATAAAATAAATAAAGGCAAAGACAATGAAAGAAAATTACATACTTGATTAACGGATTGAAGGTCTAAACGAAAAACGTCCTCTGCCCAACAGCAACTCTGGGCAGACCAAAGAAAAACATAGTAAAATCAAAAGGGCCCGTAGGGCATGTTTCTTTCCCCCAAAATACTCGATCATAAAATAAACTACAACGGATACATAAAGCTAACCTAAAGGAACTTGACGTCAAAAATCAAATTTGAGGCTGTAGAATGTAGAGAGTGTCAAAAGTCTCCTTGCAGCCTGCGGGCAAAGCATATATATAGCAGTCAAGAAGGGCTCATGGGCTTGGCCCATGCAGCTGGGCTCAACTAGAGCTTCTGGGCGCAGCTAGGGTTTTTGGAATTTGTTTTCATGCATAGATGATACAATCCTAGTTCATATGGTAAGCAATCACATCAGATTTTTGTAATTAAGGCAAGATGATCTATGCCTTCTTCTTTTCTTATACTGAGCCGATTTGTCCTTGTACGCTAAACTTCTGCCCAAAGTTTGGTTTGCTTATCTACCCAAATTTCGCCCACGGTCTGGCTCACTGCTTTGCCCTTGAATGCGACTGAATTTCTCACGACGCTTGGTCTGGGTAAATGGTGCGCGGACGTTGTGCCCACGAATAATTTTCATGTTTTTACCTCTTGTGCGGAATACATCCTGCTTTGCCCCTGTACGGCCCTGCACATTCCTCTGCCCAATATATGCCCTCTCAGGCATAAACACACACAAAAATATGCAAAAGGACTTGATCTAGACCTAAAAACGGACTATAAAAGAGCACGAAAAATGAGTTTGTCAATGTACCACTCAGAACACCTCTGAGCAACGATGATTCTTGAAGTGTAACACCTAGTGCGAAGCCAACCGAAGGATGCAGCCAGTACGACCATGTTTGTCAACAACAATCAGTAGCTGAAGCCAAATATGGAAAGATTCGTGGAGGAGATTTCCCGGAATATTCTAGCGAATTCTGGCAAGGGAAGTATTTGGAAGAAGGTAGAAGTTGACCCAAATCAACTGGAGATCCATTATCAATCGGATTAATCAAGAATCAATCTAAATATGGAAGAAAATCATCTGCTTGATATAGTTTGCTGGCAGAGCTAGGGTTTGTCTACCACTGAACTGCTATTTAAAGTCCAGCATGTGTGGCTGACAGAGAGCAGTTTTTAATGCACTTTACCTTTGATACTCACTTTGTAGTCTCACTCAAGAAATAATTTACTTTCAATAGTTTACATTCCATAACAAAACAATTTACTTGCTTTCCATATTTCGATTCCGTTATGAAGAACAAAGCCAAGGTATTTTGCCTTAGATATTTTTATATTAAGTATCTCGTATTTCATTTCATTTCATTTCATTTCATTTCGTGTTTATATATTTCATTATGTGTTAGTAATCTCCTTGGTGAGATTTGAGAGGGGGAAATGATTGATTGTTGATATGTAAAACATTCGAGAACATATTGCACATTCAGTTGAGTCTAGTGGTTCCGAAAGGATCTGAGCTGATATTGTGAGCAGTTAGGACCAAGCGGGTGATCTCTACTCGGTAAAGGGGTTGTCCACGTCAAGCAATGGTCAGGGCATATCTGGCAGCGACAACTAGTATACCTATGACTGAGTAGCTGAGCAGTATTAACAAAAGATGTTGTAGATCCGGAAGGCAAGGAAAGGGCTTTGGGATACAACGTCCCTCCTTGGTGGGTTTCTCTAGCAACTACCCATCAACTGTGATGAGACATAAAGCCATGATTATTGATCAATGAAAGCGCCTTACATATCGTAGATGTATCGATGACCGGTTGGTTGTTGTACCAAAAATGAATAGCCCGGGAGGTATGTCTACTGACTAGATGAGGAGCCGAGGACCATCGGAGAGAAGGTTGGTAAGGGGCATACTTGGAGAGATTGGGTATGTCTACCATCTAAGGAGGAGTGAAGCACGACCTTCTGACAGGGGTAACTCGTGACCTTCAGACCAAGTGACTACAAGGAACTCAACTATCCCAAATGTGGAGTATAACCTCTTGAAATGCCTTAATGTATTTGGGCCGCGCCTTGAGTTTATATGAAGCATGTACGGATCCTTAGTATGCTTATGATCGAATGCAAATATCAACAATGATCATGACCTTACTCAAATCTTACCCCCTTTTATGTTTGATCTGTATTTAAGTTTACTTGTGTAGATAATGTCACAGCCCGACCTAAACTAGCGTATAGTTAAGTCGGGGAAAGGTGTGACTGGGAAAGGAGTAATAAAATGAACAAGAAAAATAGGTTTCAAAACTAATCACTAACCTACTTAAACAATAATTTACCATAATGTTTGGTAATTATAAGCAATCACTTCTAAACTCAATAGTAGACAACTTACAATAACACAATGACAAGTTGTCTAAGTATCAAGTGGCATAATTCTCTAAGCCATTAGTTTAGAATATTTACAACACCTCAATAAAGTAGAATACACTAAGTGTTGCAGCGGAATAACTTAAGTGGATTACATGTATGAAGACATGAAATCCTGAGCCTAATTTAGTACTTATGTTTCAAAGCTTCGCTCTGCCGACATCCATCTGCATTACAGCTTAACCTGCACATTTAGAAAACATATGCAAGGTTGAGTACTCAAAAGCACTCAATGGTCATATGCCAAAATAACTTGAAAGCTTGCTCTTAGAGCTATATATTGAACGTGTCATCTCAAGCATCACACATGAGTTTTATTTAAATAACCCGTGCATGCAAAACTATAAAATTTCTATGTAATCATCATATACGTCTGCATACAATTAACATGTATGTACCATATCTATGTATAATGTAACCTCGTGTTGAGAATGAGGCCTCCTTCTCAAATACAGTGATCGTCCCGAAGGCTCTCTATCACAATGACCGGTCAACCCGCTCGATGGCTCACGGTCACAACTGTGTGCATAAACCCTTACTGGCAACACGTCCAGCATAGGGTTGATATCGTTTATCTCTCGTAGACGGTAACATACAAGCTCATAAAAATTATGGCAAGTCAATAACTTTAATATAACTTTATTCATATAAATATCATTAAATAGCGTGCACTTCGAATTTCTGAGTTTAGAAAGCCCACCTGATCGTGGTCTGACGACACAAGTAACTCTGAACTAATGATTTACTTCTTTTCCCTTGTATCTGACCTTCAGTATAAATACTTACTAATAAATAATGAGAACATGATATGGAATTTATTTAGACAATACTTATGTTGATTTTTAGGTGATGGTTCTATTGAAAATTATGGTATGAAGACTGGTTGATATTTGGCAAACTTACCAATAAATACCAACATGAACTTAAACTGCAATAGTTATAACTACGGTGTTAATCATTACTCTGCTCACACTTATTTAATAAGCGACTATTAACTTAGAAATAACATAAATCCTCTTTTTCCTTTTCTTTAAAGAATCTGATTTCGAAATAATCTAGTGTCTAATTTATGCATAAGTAAATAAGGTAATAGCATAAATTAGTTAAAATAATTCTACACGTCTAAGCCATTTAATAAATTAAACTAATTATTAGCTAATAGGTAATAATCCTTTACGCATAATTATTAAGTTCAAATTAAAATACTACTGAGTCCAATTAAATAAATGGGAAAAGATGCAAATCCACCCTTGTAGTAGTAGCCCCTATAGCGTATAGCTCCTCATACTCAATGTGCGTGCAAATAGACCCCCGAAGTCTTAAAAATCGCTCAATTACACCCTTTTGACTAACAGCCGTTTTTCTTCCGTTAGTCAACCTTTTTTTATTTTTTATTCTTTATATTAATAATATTTATAATTTAAAGTAGTTGAATCCATCTCATCTCTCCGCGAATTGACTATCTAGCTCGAAGTTTGAGGCTGCCATTGGTGCAGCCGTACATTACGGGAGGAGAAGGCGGCCGAAGCTTCAGCAAAGGGGTTTATTTCGCGGTTGTTGGAGCTACAACTCTTGATTTTCAACTTTTCGACAACATTGGATTCCCCAATACTAATACCAATGTGTCTCTTGGCTCCACAATTAGTCGGTGGACGATGGTGGCACGAAGCCATTAACTATCATCGGCAGAGCTTGAGAAAAAGAAAGAGTCGAGACTGGAGGAAGCGGTGCCGCTTGAGCCACGGGCGGCGGCTGGTCCGCTGCTTAGCCGGAGTGAGTTTGGGTGTGCGTGTATAATGACGGAGACAGAGGGTGAGAGATGTGAGGCGGAGTGATGGCTTGTCGCTGCCACTTCGTCGGAGATCAAGAGAGAGAGAGATCCGCCGTGGTGTCGTCAGATTCTCAGCGAGGGATTTTAGGGTCGTGGTGGTGGCGCAGTCGTCATGAATCGGGTACGGCGATGGTGGCCTTGCGGCTGCAATCGCCGGAATATCAAGGATGAAAGGTGGTGTCTGGGGTGTCGGGGTTATATGTGGAGGCGTGACTTGTAGCCTTGTCACCGCCGGAGCATACAGAGGGGGCCGGGCGGAGTTCTGAGAAAGGCACGCGACGGCGGCGTGGTATCGCCGGCGGCCGTTGCTGCAACAGCATGGGTCCCACATTTTAATTAAAAAATAAAAAAAAAGGTTGACTAACAAAAGAAAAACGTCTTTTAGTTAAAAGAGTGTAATTGAGCGACTTTTAAGACTTCGGGGCCTATTTCCACACATATTGATTATGGGGAGTTATACGCTATAGGGGTTACTACTATAAGGGTGTATCTGCACCTTTTCCCTAAATAAATTAAGGGCCCAACTTAATAAATTAACAACATCATCTTATGTACTCCCAAGGTCCAACACGATTTATTATTGCTAATCCCATTGATATTAATAAGCCCAAATATTATTTAAACTCAATATGAAATTCTCAAAGCCCAATTAATCAAAATAAATTAAAAACTAAAATAAAACTTAAGTCTAGAATATACTAAAGTCAACATCTCTCTTATTCTTCTTTCTTTTTTTTACGCAGACTCCATTTCTCTCTATTCTCTCACATGCGTCTCTCACTCTCGCTCTCCCTCTCGCCCGGCGATGTCGCCGATCCTCGGTGCCTCCGACGCGGCGAGGTCGGTGCCACTCTCATATTTTTCTTCATTTCCTTCATTTTCCCCCAATTTTTAATTCAAAATCAACCTAGGGTTTCTAATTTTCCCCCCTTCCACTCTTGTCATCCGGTGAGTTTCGCCGCCACCATTGTCCCCATCGCACTGCCACCTACTCCATCTCAGGTAAGCTTCTCTTTCTCCCTCTTTTTCTCTCTGCCCATTTGCTTGCGGCGGCCGCTGCGGGCCGCTGCGAGCCGCGGCGGCGCATGCAGCGCCGGCGGTCGCCGCTGCTATGCTCTTCTCTCCCAGCCTCTATCTCGCTCTACTTTCTCTCATGTCCGTGTCTCTCTATCTTTGTCTTACTCTCTGTTTCTCTCCCTCGCTCAAACTACCTCTCTCTCTCTCTCTCTCTCTGCTACTGGCGGCCACCGCGGACCGCCGTGGCGTGGGCAGTGCCAGCGGTCGCTGTCGCCGGTCGCGCCTCCACCGCGGTGGCTCGCAGTTGCTGTTGTTGTTGCCATCCCTTCCCCCGTTCTAATTATTTTCCTTCTTCTTTTCTCTTTTTCTTTATTTTCTATTTCAATAACCTATTTCAGTTCTAATACCTCAAACTAATAAATCCCTAATTTTTCTATTTCAGGAGTCCATGATTCAGGGTGTCTCTCGGAGTGGCTACTGCTCAAGATCCAATTTTTATATGTGATAAATCCGTTTCTTTATTGTTATTAAGAAATTGGGACTGTGTTTATGAAGTCAGAATTGGATATGTGATTATAGTTATTATTCATCACTATTCTTGGTTGCTGCATTTATCATATAAAGTTAACTGTATTGAAAAGAAAGACTACCTTCTTTGATGTCTGCTGTGGATGATTGTGTGTAATTTGTGCGGTGGAACTCTCCGTGCAAATACATTTATAATTTTTCTATGCCCACAGCTGGGTTCCGCTAGCGGTAAGTATAGGGTTGATCGACGAGGAGTTGTTGTATTCTTCTCTCTTGTCACGATCACAGTTACACTGGTATCACTATGGTCAGAGCGTTGGGGACAGAAGGTTGTGCCTGGAAAGTAGAAATTGAAACGAAACAAAGGAAAACATCAAAAGTAAAGATAACCTGGCTGGGCACAATCTCGTTAAGTTTGGGCACAGTCATCGCTCATAGGTTCAAGGATTTTCATTGTGCCTTCACATCTTTGGTTATGGACAGTAGTCAATTGGCTGGGCCCCTTTTTTTACTCGTCACGTGCGCAGCCTACCCCATCCTCATCCGCGCCCTTTATGTGGCTGACGGACCCAAATGACCCATAAGCATGTCCGAGGACATACGATCACCTTTCCCACATTTGCCGCACTATGTGGAGCCGAATTTCTCCATTAATGGTTCCACTTGTTGCTTGTAACTTGGTTGTGCCCAGAATGCCATCGGCCGCATGAAGCTCCGGGTTGGCCCAAGTTATATTGGCATCAGGCCAAATGCTTCGGGAATGTGACTACACAACTCCTGTGCTCGTTTTGACCTCACGATTTTATATGCCCATACTTAATTCGATATGCCCAAACTAGGAAGGAAAAATTAACTAGGCATAAATAAATTAACAAAGGCAAAGGAAAAGATAGAAAATAAAATACTTTGATAAATGAAAAACGGTCACAGGGGAAAGCATCTCTGCCCAAAACCAACTTTGGGCAGAGCAAATAAAAATAAGAAAATACAAACTAAACTAAGTCATGGCTACCCAAACTACTCTATGACTACATAGTGATCAATGTGTCTAGCCTCTAAAACTCAAAAACTGACTACCCTCTAAAACTCAAAAACTGACTGCTCTGGGCGTAGGAGAGTGCATCTTTATATAGAGAATGGAGTGGGCCTTGGGCCAGGTCCATGTAGATTAGGGCTTCTGGGCGCAGCAACTAGGGTTTCTGGGCACGATGTCAGCATCAAAATTCTGCTTAATTCTCGTTCGACCTCTGACTTGCGGCTGTGCCCGTAAACACCAACTTTTTCAACTATGCCCCGGAATGCCAGATTTTGCTTATGTCTCGCCGTTGTTCCTTGGAACTCAATGGTCTGGGCACAGGAGTACAACTGTTGTGCCCATGAATGATCTCCAATCTGTGCCTCTTTTGCGGAATGCAGTATATTGTGCCCAAGATCACGTCCACCTGTCCTTATGCCCAAAATGTGTCCTCCCAAACACAAAAGACACAAAACACACGAAAGGAAGACTTGATCTAAACCTAAAAGACACACAAAAAGAGCATGAAAAATGGGCTCGTCAGTCCGCAACAGTAGTAACCATCTCTTTCTTTGGAACAAGCACCAATATGCTCGAATTACATCCCGACAGGAGATAAGCCTTCGAAAAGAAGGTTCGAACAACTAAAATGACATCTTGCTTAACCAACTCCCAACAGTGTTGAAAAAACCTGCTCGAAAAGCCATCCAGACCTAGAGAACTGTTAGCATCGAGAGCAAAAACCGCCACAGAGATCACAGCATCTTCCGGAATGCTGACAAGAACCGCGTTCTGCTCATCCGAAACCACCGGATCCACAAAAACCTCAATCTCAGTCAAATCAATACTCGAAATGCTATCCTCGGTGAAAAGATAAGAGAAGTAATCAATAATATGCTGGTCAATGACATTCTAATCATACACGACATCAGACCCAATCCTAAGATGAGAAATGGTATGGGATCCATTCCTACACCTCACCAGTCTGTGAAAGAAAGACGTGTTTCGGTCACCATCATGAAGCCAGTTCACTCTGCTCTTCTGCTGTAAGAGACTATTCTTTCTAGTAAGAGTAACATTCAGATTAGCCTGCAGAGAAATCTCCTCCTCAAAAAGCTAGTCAGTATACCCAACATCCGACATATGTTCCTAAACCTCAAGCAACCGCCCCTGAAGGTTACCAATTTCAGAGTCCACATTCCCAAAAACCTCCTTATTCCAAACTCTAATTAGAGGTCAGAGCCGCTTTAACTTTGCCATAACCTTGTAGATCGAATAGCGCGGCTCCGCCTCCAACTCCCACGAAACACGAACCATATCCATAAAATTGGGATGAAGAACCCACATATTAAGAAATCTAAAGTACCTGCTGCGCGGGGCCACACTGGAAATACACTGCAACACCAACGGAGAATGATCAGAGGTAAGGCGAGGAAGCGCCAAAGCTGTCAGGCTCGACCACATAGCGGTAAAACCATCAGAAATCAAAGCACGATCCAGTACCGACTCCACATGACGGGGCAAAAGTCTCCTGCCGGACCAAGTGTACTTCAGACCTGTGTTCTCAACCTCTATCAAATTAGAGCTATCAATAAAACCACATAACTCCTGACACGAGCTCCGGCTGGGCAGAACCGAACTCAAGTGCTCATGTGCCCCTTTGATGGTGTTAAAATCCCCCAAGAAAACTGTATTACCATCAACAAACCGTAATAGATCTCTCCATAAAGTCGCGCCGGGCAATCTGATCATTCGCCCCATGGATAATCGCAACCCTGAAATTTAAGCTCTGCTAGTTGCAATCAGCTATAATCGTCTGAGAAGACGAGAAAATAACATGCATGCGCGCCGAAGGCTGTGCTAATAACCAAATGTTAGAACATCTCGGACGACGACAATTTTGAAAAATCGGAACCAAATTAAGAGAATTCCAAAAAAATTGGGGTATCCAGTGAAAAGCCGATTTAGGCTCAATGGTTCCAACAATCAGTGGTGAGAAGGAACGACAATGCTCCCTCAGTAAACGCTTAGATTCGTCCGTTAAGCCACGGACGTTCCAAGCGATAATATTCATAAAGTTAAAAGCTTGGAGCAGAGGCGACATCGCCCGCCTCTACTTCTGCTGCCCAACTTTTCTTTGAAACATTATCCATCACCCTTATGCTACTAGAATCACTCCGGTCCACAACATAATCCCGAGGCTAGCTTCTGCCCACTGTCCAAGGACTTTCGAAGTCGATTCTTAATGAAATCCTCAGCACTAGCATATCTAGCAAGAGCCTTCTGCTTCGTAAGTCTTCCACGGCCTCGCTTCACCGTCGGGTGAACAGCTAGAGGAATTGGAGCTTTGGCTAACTCTAAAATCTGTTCAAGACGTTGTGCTTTCATTGCATTCTCCATCGCCCGAGTTTGATGTGCATCCACACTACCCAAACGCCCCTAAGCGTCTGTCCAAGGCAGCCTCCCTGATCCTCAACCTCTCGCTCTCTAACATCCGGCTATTCCATTTCAATATGTTTATCAAACTCTTCTTTCTCAACATCTGTCAGAGGCTGCTCCATATCCGTCTGAGGTTCAGTGACCGGAACCAACACCTCCACCAATAAATCCGGACCATACATCCCTTCGGCCTTCTCCAAAGAAACAACAGCATTAACACTAGCAACATCAGCGTCAAACTGTTCCTCTTCTCTCTCCATCAACACGCCAAACGAATTGGCATTCGCATCTACGATCTGATACTCATTCTCCCCACCATGAAGCCCTATCTGCCCTTTCTCATTTGATGCACGGCCACAGACCTCCTGCCATTGCGACCCACGAGGGACCTGCTTCGGTTGAGCCAGGATATTTCCTTCCGCCGAAATAGCTCCGACATTGGAATCAGTCGGCCAAGTCGATTTGTTCCGACGGCACTTATCTTGGGTATGCCCCATTATCCTACATCGAGCGCAATATAGATGCAGATTCTAAAAAAAAAAATCAACATGAAAAGAGAAATCATCCATATCAATTAAAAGAGTGTTAGGCTTTGAGACATATCTATTTCGATAAGAACTCAGGTGAACTGACCGATTTCACGTCCGACCGAGGCTCCATCTATACGCAGAGGATGTCCTAAATATCTTCCAAGGCCAGATATAACCTGCGGGTTCCAATATTCAATTGGAAGATAGTGGATTCGGACCCGAACATTCGCCAACGGAGAGTTCTCCTTAAAAGGGTCGAAGTTACGTGTCCAATCCCTCAACCAAAGATGACCTTTTGAAAGTTCCCATATTGCTTTGTCTTTAGCAATGGCTTGATCAGCAGCCGTCGTAAATCTGAGAGTAAAATATCCTTTTCCCAAGGGGATTAACTACCTACCCACAAATTAATTAAATAGAAAATTAAATAATTTATTTAACTTATTTTTTAAAATAAAAATAAGATTTAGTTATTTTATTGTATTGGCTATGTTGTAGTTATTTATTTTTTTAAATTTTTTGTAAACATTTTTAATTTTTATTAAAAATGTAAAATAAAATAAGAAAATACAAAAATAAGTACAACATAGAGAATATAATAAAATAACTAAATCCTATTTTTAGTTAAAAAAAATAAATTAAAATTTTTCTTATTAAACTAAATTGTGAGTGGCCGATATAGATTTATTATTACTTTTATATATATAAATATATACCACTTTTTTAATGCATGTAAGCTGGTGAGTGCACTGTAGGCTAGGAGCCTACAGGAATGCGCCTCCAAAACTTTAGTCCGATCTTGATTAATATAGCTAAACATCATTTACATTTACGCCTTAAAATAAATAGAGTGATCTTCATGTGCTCCCTCAAAACTTGCTCTATTGAGCTGTCACCGTTCTGATACATTCGAGAGCACAAAATCAGAATTCAACCGTAACACATACGTTACCAAATTTTCGCTTCCCAATGTTTAACATTATTTTATTTTTCTCGTTTTTCATATTATAGTTTGTGTAGCTTTATTATTTTATATTAATTATTGTCATTATTATTTTGACTATGAACTATTAAGCTGCTGAATCCTTACGGCATTGACCACTCGCTCCCCTCCTTCCAAAGGCAAGCCATCTCTCTCTACTCGGAAAATGGAAGCTGGAGATTTGTTTAATTATTTGTTTGAAATCTTTGGTAAATGATTTGGGTGGATTCATCATTAAGTTCATACATATTATAAAGGAGTTTAAACAATCAAGGTCCAGTCACCCAGTTTGGTCCCCTTTTTTTAGTTTCTAGTTTTGAGGAAATATATTTTGACTCATGATGGACAACAAAGTCTTTACAGAATACTTATTTGACTTACCCTTTGGTACGTATGAATTAACGGAGGAATGATAAGGTATACTATACTAAATTTATTATAAATTTATACGTAGAATATACTCACCCCGTTTTTAATTAAGTGTCCTCAACCATCATATTACACATACCAATAAAATAAAAAAATTATACTCCCTCCGTCCCTGAAATAAGTTCCTCTTTTTCCTTTTTGGGACGTCCCCAAATAAGTTCCTCTTTCTTTCTTTCTATTTTTGGACAACTACCCCACTACTAATAATACTTTATTTATTCTTACTTTTTACTTTTTCACCACTCCCAATACTAATTATAACACTTTTTCACCCTTTCACAACTCCCAATACTAATTATAACATATTTTTCTCCACTATCAATACACTTTATCACTTTTCCTTAAAACTCGTGCCGTCCCCAAAGAGGAACTTATTTTGGGGACGGAGGGAGTATAATCTTATTAATTATCATAATAAATACATATATATATATATATAATTACTATATTTTAATAAATATTAAATAAAGATAAAATAAGAAAAATCTCATAATTATACTCTCAAATTTTGAAATGGGACACTTATTAGGGAATAAGGAAAATATTAAAATAGGGCACTTAATAAAAAAGGAGGGAGTATACTACATTTACCTCACATTTATTTTAGTATATTGTATCAAATTTTGTTACGAAAATATTTTAAACAAGTAAACATAAATTTCGGTCACTGATTTGAAAAATACAAAATCTAACTATATTTTACGCGTTTTGCCCAAACTACCTTTTTATATTTGTGTTGCATGAATGATACTAGTGACCATATTAGTGTCAATAGTGTCATATACTTGAGCTGATAAACTACAGTCATATGGCCATTTTTTAAATACTTTCCCGTAGGGTTTAAATTTTTCATTTAGGGTTTACATTCTCCATTTAGGGTTTAGATTCCTCATTTAGGGTTTAATCATCGAATTGATACTTTTGGTACTAATATTACCATTTGTGCCAAAAGTATCAATTTACTTGATTTTTTATTTTATTTATGTTGGTACTTTTGGAATTAATATTGTCATTTGTGCCAAAAGTACCAATTTATTTTGTTATTTTTTTCTTTCTGTTTGTACTTTTGGCACTAATATTGTGTCAAGTGTACCTAATGAATGTCACAATTGACCCGAATTTAGCCATTTGAACAAACTTATCCTCATAACTCGCGCGCCCCAACCCGAACTCGAAGCCCAACCCGCTTGTAAACTCGAATCCGGTCCACCCTAGTTAAGGGCAAAACAGTTCTAAAACGTAAAAAATGGCCAAAAATTTAATTTGGGAGGCAAAATATTGATTTTCATTGCTCAATATGGCTCTCACAAGTTGACTTTTTTGTTATACCACACTTTCACGGTATGTCAAAAAATTTCGATATTATACTGAAATTAAAGTATCGAAATTCGGTACATTATACTAATAACTTATTTACTTAAAAAATATTTACCTAATAAACAACATCTAATAAATATAATATGATCCTAGTAATTAAAATTTATCACAGATTAACAAGAAATTAAAGGTAATATTATCCACGCCTCAAGTCACAACAATAAAACTTCAACAAAATAAAATAAAGGGTTATTAGTGCCTAAATACATCAACTTTGGGGCTAGTTTGGTTTTGCACATGAACTTTAAACGGTGTAAAAAAATACATGAACTTTAATATTGTATTAATTTTATCACAAATTCAAATATTAGATATTTGAACTCCATAAAAATCTTACGATTTACGAGTTTAGAGATGTCTTATATGATATATTTTAGAGATGTCTTATACGATGTCACAAATTCAATTTTTTTCTCAAATTAAAGATGACGTGGCAAGTCGAAATATCGACGTGTTTTCATCGGACGTTTTAAAAAATGACATCGTATAACACATCTCTAAAAGATATCGTATAAGACATCTCTAAACCCGTAAATTGTAAGATTTTTATAGAGTTTGAATATCTAATATTTGAATTTGTGATAAAATTGCAACAACATTAAAGTTTATGTATTTTTTTACACCTTTCAAAGTTCATGTGCAAAACCAAACTACCCCTAAAGTTGGTGTATTTAAGAGCCAATAACCCTAAAATAAACTTTGTAGATTATATCCACCTCTACTTGAAAATTATAGTTATTTTTATGTAATTGTGAATTGTTATATAAATAAGTTAGATGCAATTTATTTTATAACCATAATCATAACAATAATTAGATATTTACTCTTTCTAATATACTAATTGTAATATCAATATAACTATATACATCATTCTATAATATTAATCAATTCATTTACTTTAATAGTATACTTATGAGTTATTAAATATAATTAACTTTATCTCATAATCAATCCATTTATATCTTATAGTTATATTGATATATATATCTTATCCTCACTGAATTAATTGCTCTTTTTATTATTTTAATTTTCACATTGTAATATACGTAGAAATATATATTAGGATTTTATGAAAATAACAAAAACGAAAGATGTATATTATAATTTGTCATTAAGATTTTATAATGTACACATATATATACATATTATATAAAATATATACTTCGTCCGTTCCTCAAACAATTTACTCTTTTTTTATTTTAGTCTGTCCCCAAAACATCTTTTTAATCTATTTTTTGAAACAATTTCACTAACTTTTATCTTTACAATCTTCACTTTTTGTCCCTTAAGAAGATATTTGAGGGACGGGGGAGTAGTTTAATACGGTATACCACAATGTTTTGGTATATACCAGTAGATGGGGACACGATATGTATCAGCTCAATGGTATATACCGAAAATTACGATGTATGATGGTAAGTTGCAAAACATTGTGGTATGTTACCGAAAAGTAGAATCAATTCCAAAAAACTATGTTATGTTTTCTCGCTAAAATCATTTTACTACTTTTGGAACTAGATTTTTTTTAATATTTTTGTTTATTTTCAATTTCGTCTACTCTAAATCATACGTATAATTTTTTTATTATAATTTTTCTCTGATCTAATTAAAGTATTAGTTAAGTTTTTATCTCTTAAATATATTATGAGTGTTAGTTGTACAGATATATAAAATGATCAAAAATTTATGTTTGTGCATTAACTTATAATATATTTATTTATTTATTATTCTTACTTGAACAATTAATTAATCAGCATATTTATGACTCAATTGGACATTGTTACAGTTGACCAAGAACATGAGACTTCAAAATATGAGTATGATAAGTTGAAGGAATTTTCATAGTGGATTGCGAGATAGTAATAGTTATGGATCTATTGATCTCTTGAGAATGCATAGTTTAAATCATTCCAAGATTCAATAACAGACATCGTTTCAAGTACGTATATTTTACAACCCTAAATATTTTACTCCCTCCGTCCAAACGAAAGCGGTGCGTATTCCTTTTTGAGCTGTCCCAACGAAAGTGGTGTATTTCCTTTTTTGGTAATAATTTTACATTACAAACAATGTGGCCCAACACACCTTTACACACTTTTATACTACAATCTTATTCTCCTTAAATTTCGTGCCGAAAAGAAGCGCACCGCTTTCGTTGGGACGGAGGGAGTAATACTTATATATTATTAATAAATAATTAAATTTTCAATATAAAATTCTTTTATTTAAAATTTTAAAATTACATTTCTCTTACATCGCACATAAAATTAGTTGCAATTAAACATAGCAATTGTTTCCAAGTCACTAAAAAACTTACACTGGAGCTATATTAATTTGCAGGTCAGATACATTGACCATTTTGTTTGGAAGAACGAGCCAATGGTCACTTATTTCAAGAGTGACATTTTCGTAGTCCTTTGTTTTCTCTACTAATGTGATATACCCATTGTGTTTTGAATTTAATTAATGTTTTAGTATGTCTTGCATTCAAACTTATTTAATTGTCTACATAATTATTGAGTAGGCGTCTTGGTCGTGTATAAAAGTCTATTTTCTATTTAATTATTTGCATGGTAATTTTGGATTAAATACGTAATCAGCGTGATTGTATTTGTTTGTGTCTCTTTGAGCACGAGATATTCAAAAAATAAATGTGAGATTAGTTATAATATGATTGAATTGGGTTATTAAGAAAATCATGGATTAAATACGTAACCAGCGTGATTGTATTTGTTTGTGTCTCTTTGAGCGCGAGATATTCAAAAAATAAATGTGAGATTAGTTATAATATGATTGAATTGGGTTATTAAGAAAATCATAAATAGATTCGAGACCCAAAGTGTATATAGCTATAGTTGATATCAGTGCAGTTGGCATTGCAAAATTTGACTTCAATTCAAAATTAAGAATATAATTTAGTGTACCGTTTTTTAAGTTAATTTATATGTAACACCAAAATTAAATTGAATTATGTGTCCAACCTGCTTTATAGTATGTGCAATCATTTTGTAATATTGTTGGGTGCCGTTTGTTCGCATTTACAAAAGAACTAGCATTTGCACTCGTGAAACGCACGAAAAATATTTTTATATTTTATTATATATTAAATTGATTATCATTTGATTATTATATACAAATTCTAAATATAATTAAAATACTATAATTTAAGATAAATATATTTTAGTTTAATATAAAAATAATAAAGAATAATTCAAATTAATAAAAAAATGATATTGTGAAAAAAGAAAACAATAGTTAAAAGGAGTAACTGAAAAAAATAGATTTATTCAAAAAAAAGGAGAGATGAGAGAGAATTTTCTTAAGTTTTAATCTTTAAATAACTATAATTTTTATATTTTAACTCTAATATTTACATACATATATCAAATTAAAGCTCTTGTCGTGATCTTTAATTTGATATGCACATCAAATATGTTATAATTAGTCAAATTTCACAATTTTAAAAATGAAATAAAATAGAAAAATAAGAAGTTAAAGAAAAAAAAAATGTATAGCTTATAAATAAACCTTCAATTTTATTCTAACTACAAAATTGCCACTCAATTTTGAAATCAATTTAAAATTAAAAACTTCCTTTTTAATATAGGATAGATAGATATTGCATCTTCTTATTGTTCGACATTCTGAATTCATTTTCTTACTCCCATTACAAGTGACAATTTTTTTAATTTAATTATATTATATTATTGGAATCTATTAACACTTTGTTATTTATATATTTTCAAAATTATTAGCATTATAGTATTATTTGTTTTATCGCTTTACCAACCTATTCTTGTTACAATATTAAGCAGGAGTTATAACTATTCGGATATAAAAAACCAACTTTTAGTGTTGAAAAATGAAAAGATCACATATTGTTGCTTTAAACTGGTGCAAAGTTATAAGAATAATGTTAGTTAATATTCAATTTAACATGTAAGCATAGATTAAGTAACGTTTAATGTGTAATTAAGCATTAAGATTTGAGAACAATATTTTCTTGGTAAATTTCCTCTGAAACCCTAGTCACCCAGGGTTTTAGGACTGGTGGTTTTCCTCTTCGTGAGAGGTGGTTCTCCTCCCTGTGAGTGGTGGCTTTATCCCCCCGGGGGATTGGTGCGGTGTGGATCTTCTAATTCTGTTCTTTCTACTCTAATGGACCCAAATGAAATTGCAAAGAGAGTCACGGACCTTCGACTCTCGGCAAATAAGAGATCAAAATTTGTGTCTATCTCGGCTGTGGATGGTCAACGTTGACAAACCGGGGCAAAAAGGATGATTATGGGCAAGATCTTTTCCGAGCGTTTGGTTAATCGTGAAGCTTTACATGACAATTTACCAATGATGCAGATAGAGCTTGTTGGATGTAATATCTTTGCTATCTCTCTGGATCTTGAATCCGATCGCGAACGTATCACAACTGATGGCCCCTGGCATTATTTCAATGAACTCATGATTCTCCAAAAGGCCGATGCTACGAATACTGCGGTGAATATTGTCTTTGATCAAATCCCTATTTGGGTCCAACTTCACAATATGCCTATCACTTATATAGATTCCCCCGATTATATGACGCATTGGCGAAAATAGGCAAAATCATTGAGATTGATGACAACAAAGGAGGATCGTTCGTGGGACGTTATGCTCGTCTTAAAGTTATCTATGATCCTCTTGTCCGATGTATACCCCTAAAAATCGATGGCACAAAGGAAGACGAGATGATTCTCGTGTTGTATGGAAAGCTCCCCGATCATTTTTGTTTTGCGTGTGGGAAATTGGGTAGATTAAAGCAAACCCTAGTTACTGCATATGGCTTAAAGTTGGACGTGGTTTGGATTATTGTCGCAACACTTTTCATCATGCTCCCACTAAGACTAAGAAAGCAATAAACCTAAGTTTTAGCTAACTTGGCGGAAAACTAGAGATTAGGGCAAAGGATGATTATTTTTACAATGAAAAGTATGGCCCTATTTATAGACTTCGAATCCCTATGGATCACCATGGAAGTTGCCATGCAAAGTAGAACTCTAAAGGCAATAAAATCGTGTAAGATAAGGCAACTTCCAGCTGTGACGCGCGCTGCAAGTCATCTCCATTCTGGCCAAATTCGCGGCTCTCGCCAGAGAAACGGCTTCCGCTCTGACGCACTTGTCTGCTCTGACTCTCGGTTTCTCTGGCGATTCACTTCGCTGCTCTAGCATTCGGTTCCTCTGGCTTTTTGATTTCTCTGGCACTTATGATTCCTCTGACTAGTGATTCCTCTAACTAGTGATTTCGCTGGCTTTTCGTTTCTCTGGCTATTGATTCCTCTGGCGATTGATTCCTCTGGCGATTGATTCATCTGCTTAGACAAGTTGATTTCTCTGGCGAGTGCATCTGCTCTGAAGCGCGGGGCTTCGCTTCTCTGACGCGCCAGAGTATGCACAAAAACGTAATTCTTAGCCCAAACTTCTCCAACATTTGCACTCTTCATCTCGAAATTCTAAATCTCCTGCAAAGCATAAAATATACCATAAAACGCACCAATTTCCAGAAGATTATCTTAAAATAAAGCTCATGCAAACCCCAAAATTTAGAACAATTAAGCATAAATCAACCCCCCCACACTTAGCCTTTTGCTTGTCCTCAAGTAAAATCCATATGAATCCTAGGAAGAGATTGATTTCAACAATGCTAATTTCCATCCAAACATTCTCAAAGACAATTCAAAATTTTACAATCAACACACATATCTCGATCATGCAAGTAACTCAAAGTTTAAGAAGCAACAAAACAGTAATGTAAGCAATTCGATCAGACCCAATTCTCCGCTAGAAGTGAATTCCCTAATGTGATCGCCTTTATAATCAATATCACCATTTTTCACACTTTGTGTGCTTGAGATTTCGACAGTTGAGCCATAATTCGTGAAATAAAAACCATTTGGATGTACTCCAAAGTCTTTTCACGTGGTTTCCCATGCTCATAGTTAGACTAGAGGAGCAGAGACTCAGAGCTGTCACGTTTTCAGAACAGGCCAGATGTTTCAGAGCTGGCATTTTCAGGGTTGGCAATTCGTCCAACATTTTTCACATTTCACAGATAAGATACGATCGTAGGCAATCACAATGACAACACTCCTTCTAGCATCTACCGGACAAATCACGTTTCACTTTCTTACAAAAGTGTTGCAACAAAACTCTTAATTCTTTGCACAATTAAGAAACACATATCAACAGTAAAACAAGAATAACCACCAAACGAACACTAACCCGAAATTCTCATCGAAAACCTTATTCTCTTCCACAAATTCATACAAACTAGCAAGATTCGAGACCAAAAACTAAGCATAGAAAGACTAATCTCGCCTAATTGAAAATATAAGCACAACAAAACACCCCCCACACTTAAAGCATGCCATGTCCTCAAGGCAGAAAAGAAATACGAAGAGTGTGGAAAACGTCCCTGATTAGCGGCAATGAAAAACTGAAGCATCGTGAGAGGCGGTGAAGAGTGGAGTTTGTGGTCGATGCAGAAATTGCAGCGCTGAAAAAAAAAACATAACACCCAAAAATCAAAGTATCCGCACAAGCAACCAAAACTTAGAAAAACACACAACAAAAACGGAAAACAAAGAACAAGAAAAACAAAAACAAAAAACAAAACACAAAACACGGTGGGTTGCCTCCCACCAAGCGCTAGTTTTAAAGTCGCCGGCCCGACGTAGAGGATCCCTTAACCAAAATCGCTATGAAACGTCAGCTGAATTAGTCCTCGTGAAAGCACATCATCCTCCAGTTCAGCTGCGGGTCCTCTTAGTGAGCAAGCAGAGCTCATCACATTCATCATTCTCTCGAACCAAGAGTTATGTCGAGATCTCTCCTCTTTCTTCTCTTCCAAAGGTGGTGCACTCTGCACTCTTAGCACGGCATTATCCTTGCATGGCAGCACCTCAGCCCGTTCTTCCTCAACGGTTGCATCCTCTTTCACGGTAGTTGGCACTTCAAGAACAGCTTTAACGTCGATTGGAAGCTTGGCCAAAAACAGATCTTCAATGGCTTCCTCATCCTGCAAATTATCAACAAAAATTTGTATAATTTTGTCCTCTTCTGGGCTGGTGCACATCAGTTTCTCCTTAGCAACATTCTGGCGCGTACTGTTCATAGTTGGCGTACTGCTCAGAGCTGAGCTCGTCAGCGCTGGCGGTAAACTTTCTGCTCTGTCTTCCAGCGGCAAAGCTGGATTAGGTAGAGCTGGCGGAGGAATTTCTACTCTGGCGTCCAACTTCAGAGCTGGAGGAAGACTTTCTGCTCTGTCATTCAGCGGCAGAGCTGGAGTAGTCAGAGCTGGCTGAAAGGGCAGAGCTGGCGGAAAAGTCAGGGCTGGAGCGCTTGGCAGAGCTGGCGAAAGACAGTTAGCTCTGAAAATTTCTACTTCTTCCTCATGGTCAGCAATCTCCACAAGAGAACAGATATGCATTGAAGAACTAGAAATAATAGGCTTTTTATTAAAAACAAAGAATCTTACCGATCTACCAGACCCGGCCATGCTCAAAGTTCCAGAACCCACATCAATGTGCGTCTGGGTAGTAGCCATAAAAGGCCGACCAAGTAGAACAAGTTGGCCATTCTTTCCTATAATGCCATGCCCTGCCTCGAGCACCACGAAATCGGCTAGCACCGTGATTCCTCTCACCATGACTTCAACATCTTTTAAAATACCACGAGTGCTACAATTTGCCCCATCAGCTAGTTGAAGTCTTGTTTTCGTGCTTTTAAGCTCCTCTTCCTTCCTGCCCAATTTCTGAAAAATAGCATACGGCATCAAATTGACTGTCGCACCCAAGTCTAACATGCCCGTGAATTCTCCAGCTCGACCCAAACCAATACCAATAAAGAAACTCCCTGGATCTTCTTTCTTTGGCAATGGTTGGGTTGGATCAACAATTGATGGTGGCAGAGGCGGGCTAGGCTTCGGTGGTTGATATGGCGTACTTGATTTGTGAAGTTTCTGCTCTGGCCTTATCAACTCTGGCGCTCTCCTTTGGTCTGTCATCCTTCTCCTCTGCTCTGGCTGCCAAGCCAGAGTTGGCTCTCTCCTCTGCTCTGGCTGTCGAGCCAGAGCTAGCAGCCTAGTCTGCTCTGACATCCTCGCCAGAGCTAGCACTTGATGAGTTTGGCTCTGCTGCTGCTGTAGCTGGTCCAGCGTGCCCGACAGTTGCCCTACGATGGTCTAAAGGCGTTTAATAGTGGCAGCCTGAGACTCCATGCTCTGCTTGCTAACCTCCATAAACGCTTGCAACGTATCCTCCAGAGATTGTTTTTGCGTTGGAATTTGTTGTGCACTCTGGAATTGATTGCGCTGAAGATTCCCTTGGTGCTGACCTCTCCATCCACCATTGCTTTGATTATAATTTATGCTCTGCGCAGGGATAGGTGCAGCTTCCGTATGGCTCATCTTGAGCTGCTGTACTTCGCGCATTATTGAGGCCAATTGTTTCTGCATCTCAAACTGGTTCGTCACAGCGCTGGCCTCAACTCTCTTTCCACGGACCAACTTTTGTTGAGAGCTCTCCGCTAATGTTTTGAATATCTCCTTCAGCTCTGCAGCAGTCTTCCGAGCTATGTTCTCTCCTGCGGTGCTGTCCACCATAAATTGGGCAGTTTGCACTAACCCATCGTAGAAAACTTACATCAACATCACGTTGGGGAGTTGATGTTGCGGGCACTGGCGGAGGAGTTCTTGGAATCTTTCCCAAGCTTCATGTAAGGGCTCGTCCATTCCTTGGGTGAATTCCATGATTTGCGTTCTGAGCTCCTGTGTCTTGTGGCTCGGATAGTACTTTAGCATGAACTTCTCACAAGCTTCTCCCCAAGTGGTGATAGAGTTGGGCGGCAGAGTTAGCATCCATGTTCTCGCCCGATCTTTAAGTGCATAGGGAAAGCACTTGAGCTTAAGTTGGTCCTCCGTGAGCTTCAGCAATGGAATGGTTTGAACTTGTGTGCAAAAATCACGGATGAATTGTAGGGCATCTTCACTCGGCATCCCATGGAATAGAGGTAAAAGACTTGAATCATTCGGCTTTAGATTGTAATTTCTGACGGCGGTGGGAAACACAATAGCTGATGTGTTGGTGTCTCCGATGACGGGCCGGGTGAAATCTCCCATGTACTCCATGTTCTGAGCCATCTCTTCTTTGTTTGTGTCCTGCTCTACTCGGTCAGAGGCAGAGCCGGCTTCAGAGTGCGCCTCAGAATCAGAGTCAGAGTATAACACGTCTGCTCTGGTATGTGTGCGAGTGTTATCCAGCGGGGAAGTTAGTTTTCTTTTTAGACTACGACATCCCTGCATACACAACACTTAACACACGGATTAAACGCACCGGGTGGGAGGAAAAGAAAAATAAAAACGTAAAGTAAAGAAAACAAGAAAAACAGAAAGAAAAGTGACACAACTAAAACGCCTAAAACCTTCCCCGGCAACGGCGCCAAAATTTTGACTCAACCTAGAACACCTCTAGTTTGACTTGCAATAGAATAAGGACATCCTAGTGATGGTAAGTTGACCCAGTGTCATCTCTCAAGGAAGATCTTTAAGGGCTTTTAATTATGTCACAACGAAAACAGTAAAGGTTGGATTATTAAACTAAAACATGGAAAGTAAATTAACGTGAATTAAACTTAACTAGGCGAAAAGGAATTATTAACTAATGCTTGTAAATTAAACTTAACTAAAAACTTAATCTTAAAATTATCTAGGCGAATTAAACTATTAAACCCTAGGCAAGAATTGAATGAACTTAAAGTAAAAGAATTAACTAGGCAAATTGAATTTAAATAACTTTAATTAAAACTTCTAATCTAATCTAATTAGGCAGAAACTAAATTGCATAATTTAAAGGAAGCATCATAAAATCGCATAAGTAAATTTGCAGAATTTAAAGAAAGCAAGTAAAAACAAATAAATAAACCTGATTAAAGAAATACCGTAAATCGTCTCGAGAAGTAATTTGTCACGTAATTACAACTCTAAACGGAGAACTAATCTAAAACATGAATTTAAAGAACTAAACTAAAGTAACTAAGAACATGAATCGAAGCTAAGACTAAGAAAGCAATAAACCTAAGCTTTAGCTAACTTGGCGGAAAACTAGAGATTAGGGCAAAGGATGATTATTTTTACAATGAAAAGTATGGCCCTATTTATAGACTTCGAATCCCTATGGATCACCATGGAAGTTGCCATGCAAAGTAGAACTCTAAAGGCAATAAAATCGTGTAAGATAAGGCAACTTCCAGCTGTGACGCGCGCTGCAAGTCATCTCCATTCTGGCCAAATTCGCGGCTCTCGCCAGAGAAACGGCTTCCGCTCTGTCGCACTTGTCTGCTCTGACTCTCGGTTTCTCTGGCGATTCACTTCGCTGCTCTAGCATTCGGTTCATCTGGCTTTTTGATTTCTCTGGCACTTATGATTCCTCTAACTAGTGATTCCTCTGACTAGTGATTTCGCTGGCTTTTCATTTATCTGGCTATTGATTCCTCTGGCGATTGATTCCTCTGCTTTGACAAGTTGATTTCTCTGGCGAGTGCATCTGCTCTGCAGCGCGGGGCTTCGCTTCTCTGACGCGCGAGAGTACGCATAAAAATGTAATTCTTAGCCCAAACTTCTCCAACATTTGCATTCTTCATCTCGAAATCCTAAATCTCCTGCAAAGCATAAAATATACCATAAAACGCACCAATTTCCAGAAGATTATCTTAATATAAAGCTCATGCAAACCCCAAAATTTAGAACAATTAAGCATAAATCAGCCGCCGTGCACATTTTGGAAGAAACAGCGAAGGGAGTACACGGCGGCCGCCGTCCACAGCGCCGCCGTCCCACGGCGGCCGCCGTCCCTGGGCATTTTCGGCAGTTGCGTTTTTCCATTTAAAAGCCGATTTTTAGGGTTTATGCCCCCATTCTTGACCCATCCAGCGTCCAACTCCATTTTTACTGTATTTTCTTAGAGTTTTGGTAGGGAGAAACACATTAGAAACTCTCGGATTACGCTAGATCTTCGTTTCCTTTAATCAATTGTAAGTTCTATCTATTGAATTATCGAATTCTACAAGCTTTCTTGGTTGCTCTTTTCCTAGATAATTGAACACGTTTTGATAATGATATTTAGCATTGATTTATGCTTTGTTAATCTTATTGCCTAGTTAGTATAGTTAGATTGTTGGTTGATTTGTTAGAGTAATACTCCGTTGAAATTGTGTTGCTTTTCGTTTACATGTTCCTTAGGATAAATCATGATTAGTGTTTGCCATAGATTTGCATGCTTGTTTATTTCCCTTGCCTAGATAATTATTTCTTTATGATTTTGGATTTCATTATTGCTTTCTAGATTGTTAGATTAGAACCCTAGTTCTTTATGTTGTCTTATTGCTTTCTTTGCCTGCTTCCTATCTTTCGCCTAGATAGATTTATATGTTTAATTTTAATTACGCATTAGTTAATCGGAGAGAGAGTGTCAGACCCAACCTTCTGATTAGATTGTTTAGGTTTAATTCCTGTTTTCTGTGCGTAGCATGATCAGAGCCCTGTTTAGCCTTCCTTGAGAGACGACTTGGGTTAGCTTATTACACTAGGACGACCTCGTACGATTGCGAGTCAATCCCTTAGGTGTTTTGGGTTGAGTCAATCTCTTCACCACAAACACCACAATCCACATATACTCATTCCTCTACAGATACTATATCCCATCCTGCTTCACCTCCTCCCACAAATTCTGATAATCATATTTCCACCTCTACTACTGCTCCTGCTGTTGCTGTGCGAGCTAGCACTCGTGTACGCCAACCTCCTTCTTGGATGAAGGATTATGTTGGCCACATCATTACAACTCCTGCCTCTCTACCTTCTACTACTGAAACTCTCACTCCTTTTACTTTTCCCTACATCACTTCTCCTATTCTTGCTCCCCAGTATACTGCTTTTCTGATCAATATTCAAGCCATTCGTGAGCCTGAAATTTATCTTGAAGCTAGTCGTTCTGGAGATTGGGTTGCAACTATGAGAGCTGAGCTTGATGCTCTAGAGACAAATCAGACTTGGCAGCTGACTTCACTACCTGCTGGAAAGAGAGCTATTGGCTCTAAATGGGTATATAAAGTTAAGATGAATGTTGATGGGACCGTGGAGAGATATAAAGCTCGTTTGGTTGCCAAAGGCTACAATCAAGAGTTTGGAATCGACTATACTGAGGTATTCTCTCCAGTTGCCAAACTAGTATCTGTGCGATTTCTCTTGGCCATTGCTACTTATAACCAGTGGCACCTTCATCAGATAGATGTAAATAATACATTTTTACATGGTTATTTGTACATGATGACATTTACATGCAGCCACCTCAAGGTTATGACAAGGCAAAGCCGGGGCAGGTTTGCAAATTGATTAAGAGTTTATATGGCCCTAAGCAGGCATCCAGAGAGTGGAATGTTGTGTTTTGCAGACACCTTTTCAGCTTTGGATTCGTACAATCTCAAGCAGATCATTGTTTATTTGTAAAAGGCACAGGTGACTCATTTCTCTGTTTGCTAGTGTATGTTGATGATGTCCTTATAGCTGGACCTAATCTCTCTTTAATCACAGCATTGAAAGAGTATCTTCACTCCATCTTTACTATCAAGGATCTGGGAGTAGCCAAGTATTTTTTGGGCATGGAGATTGCTAGGGGAGACTCGAGTACTTGTCTCAATCAGCGCAAATACATCTTGGATCTTATTGATTCAACTGGACTTCTTGGTTGCAAGTCAGTTGCCACCCCACTGCCACTCCATTGTAAGCTCTCTCACAGCCTGATGCTTATCGAAGGTTGGTGGGACGTTTACTCTGTCTTAATTTGACACGCCCAGATATCACCTATGCTGTCCAGCAACTTAGCCAATTTGTTGGGTCACCATCGGAGCTACACTGGGATGCAGCTCTGCATGTTCTCAAATACTTGAAGGGGTGTCCATCCCTTGGTTTATTCTATCCCTCCTCAGGCGAGTTGACACTCACTACATATTGTGATGCTGATTGGGGCTCCTGCCTTGATATTCGCCGGTCCCTCACTGGCTATTGTATCTTTCTTGGTGGTTCTTTGGTCTCATGGCGTTGCAAGAAGCAAGCAACTGTATCCGCTTCCTCTGCTGAAGCCGAATATAGGGCTCTTAGTGCTATTGCTCGTGAAATGACTTGGGTTTCTCATCTCTGCGCCGAGTTTGCTCTGGTTATCCCGTTACCGCTCTACTGTGATAACCAACCAGCAATACACATCACCAAAAATCAGGTTTTCCATGAGCGCACTAAACATCTTGAAATCGACTGCCACCTTGTACGTGAGAAGTATCGCGCTGGTTTTCTGGTCCTGCTTCACCTTTCTACGGCTTCCCAGCTGGCGGATGTGTTCACTAAATCCCTAGCTGGTCCTCGTTTTCGTCTATTCTTGTCCAAGCTAGGCATGGTGGATCTCCACCATGTCCAGCTTGCGGGGGGGTAATGGAATTGTGTTATACTCAGTTGCCGTATGCTTTCTTCTTTCTTGTTTGTTATATTTGATACCACGTGTCACATTGTGGTTTGTTGTTCCGTTTTGACTCTGTGCTATCATCTATAAATAGCCCAGAGTGTTATTTTGTAAGCAACCTTTTTTCTGAGAAATAAACGGCAGTAGCTCACCTTTCTTCATGCTCTCTATATCTCTACACTCACACATTTAACAATTTCCCCAGCTAATCCACGTTCCAACCCTAAAAGTAAGGGATGGAAACGAATAGCGAGAACCTCAAGCCCATCCAGAGTTAGTGAAGATAGTGATAAAGGCAACGCGGTTGGGACCATTTGTAGGCAGAAGCGGAATAGCGATAAGGGGAATAGTTCGGGCCGAAAAAAGGTAAAATCCAGCTTTACTCTCGCTCATGTTAGTCACAAAGATGACTCTTGTTATGTTTTAACAGCGGAGGCTTCTAAGTAACCCCGCCGATCACCGTGAATTGCTTAGTTTGGAATGCAAGGGGGTTGGAAAGCTCCCGAGCATTCCACGAACTCTGTCGGTTGGTTGTCGGCTACTCCCCGAGTGTGTTTTTCATTTGTGAGACTCAGATTACGGCTAAAAAGGAAAGTTGGTGGCGATCTTCTTTTAAGTTCGATGACCAATTTGTGGTGGACTCAAAAGGTGCTAGTGGAGGTTTATTAATTTTCTGGAAGGAACCGTGTGATGTTACGATTGGTAGTTACTCGGATGGATACATTAATTGTGTTATTCATACTAATGATGTTGTGTGAAGGTTTACAGGTTTCTATGGAAATCCCGACACTCGAAAGAGACACCATTCCTAGAACCTCTTGAAAAGGTTAGCTTGTTGTGGAACTATGGATATTCTTTAGATCGTTGGTGGGGACTTCAACGAGATTGTGAACTGGGCAAAGAGTTGTGACAGGAGCCGCCGCCCCTGGGGTCAGATGCGAGAGTTGAGGTTGGACAGATACATATGTAATCGTATGTTTGATGATCTTTTCGACTACACTATGGTCAGAGTTCTCGACCACCCCTATGGGTCAGATCATAATCCTTTCCTTCTCTCTTTGACTATCTGTGAAGAGCAGGTGGAACCGGGTAAGGGCCAGAAGAGGTTATATTTTGAGCAAAAGTGGTAACTTGACAAAATGTTCACGGCAGATCTTCTTATGAATTGGATGCTTGCTAGACCTTCCTGTCTTCGTGGTCTAAAGATAAGTTTGAGCAGCCTTCGAAAACTTTCCATGATCTTCGGAAACGCCGCCAGCGCCTCCTCTCCCAACATTCTCAATCAAAGAATTTCAATCTGGAGTTAAAGAAAATTACTAAGTAGATTGACACTTTTACTGAAGCCGAGGAACTGCATTGGAAACAACGGTCACGCGCTAATTGATTGGGGCTGGGTGACAGGAACACAAAATATTTTCATGCTTTTGCTAGCACGTGGAAAAAGAAGAACAAGATTTATGTTTTACGTTGCCAAGATGAGATGGAGATTAAGAAAGAGAAAAATATGGTTGTTTGTTCGCTATTTTATTTGATACGCCGCAAGTGTACGGGTGCAATTGTGTATAGCAGTGACAAGGTCGAATCCACAGAGACTGAATTAACCAATTCCTATCCTAAATTATTCTACTCTATCGGGACAAACGAAATTAAGAGTTTCGGTTCTGAAAACAAATTAAATAAATAAACACTGGAAAGAAAATAAATCAAACTATGAAAATGCAGAGTAACAGAAAAGAGAAGATTTCCTAAGGTAAAGGTTTCAACAGATTCTCCTAACTAACATGTTCAATTCAATTAATAAGATGATTCCTAAGGTAATCTCTAAGCTAGTTCATACCCACTCCCGTGGCATACAAACCGTTGATTACATGCAATGCTACCATCCCTGGATCACACTTCTAACATGTAACTCCTAAAAGTTCCTAGGATTAATGCCCTCACAATTATCAATTCCCTTTAGAATTAAAATAAATGTGTTCTATGTTCTTAGTTCAGGTAATAATCATCATCTCCCGATCTCAAATTAAAACTTATGATTATTTTAAATTGGTGATCAAGCAATAAAGCAAACAATTATAACAAGAACATAAAAAGAAATAATAATCTCAATTAATTGAATCAAACAGTCAGAAATTCAAATCATGTCTACTCCCTAAACCCTGGGAAAAAGGAATTTTAGCCACACATAGACATATGACTAAAAATCAATATCTCAAATAAACAAATAAACATTCAATAATAAAAATCATAGTAAAGTTGAGATTCTTCTATTTTTGCTCCAATGATGTTCTCCATCTCTTCAAAGCTCTCCAAAAGATGTAAAAAAAAATGATAAAAGGTTGATGAAAAGGTCTGGAGAATGAGTTCTTGGGGAGTATTTATATGCCATAGGTCAAGTAGGACTCAAAATACCCCAAAATTGCGTATATTGATAAGAATCCAAAAATTGGGTGGAAATACGGCGACTCCCGCGGCCGCATGGCTAGCCCGCGTGACCTCGCGCGGCTGGCCCGCGTGGCCCTCCAAAGCTTCCTGCTCCGTCGCGCGGCCGTGGCGCCATGCGGCCGCATGTCCGGACCGCGCGTGCGCTCCGACCCGCGAACTTCCCGACGCTCGTTCTTCCTCGTTCGGTGTCCGATTTGACCTCCGTTTGCGCCTACAGACTCGTTTCTTCATGTACTTCTCTCTATATCCTCAAAATCATCCCTATTCGAGTCCAAAACCTGTAAAAACAACACGAGCACGGACGAGTAGTCTATTCCACAAAAAATATGCAATTTAAACCATAGACAACTCAACAACTCAATAAGAGATGCCCAAAACACTAAAGAATAACTCGATAAAGGAGTGAAAAATGCATGTAAATCAAACCCCTCAAACTTAAACTATTGTCCGTCCTCGGACAAAACAAAGATGAACTAAGAATAAATCAACAAGAGCGCAGAGAGTGGTCGATAACATTGTGGCTTCAGATTTGTCAACAGAAATACCAATATGCATTTGTATTTCTAATCATCAAAATATCACACTCATGACAAGCTTCAATTTGTGGTCTCAATGACTTGCAATCCTCACCAAAATGATAAAGAATTTAAGAACTCTCAACTCTCAAGTGTGTCAATTAACATGGACGTGTATACGCTCAGTTCAAACAAAACTGTTGGGAACCTTGTGGAATATCCTGATCCTTGTTTTGATGATACCAAAATGCATAGGTCTTAATTGTAATAGACTAGAACAGTTTTGAACTCAAGTGTTAGAGTTCGTTTCTAGTTTAGCTTGCGGTTCTGAAGACTGAAGACTGAAGGACGAAGGACTGAAGACTGAAGACTGAAGATACCAACTGAAGTATCAGTTGAAGAATCAGTTTAGAACTGATTAATTAATGCGTGCCGCGTGGACTCAGCGAACTGATACTAAAGTCAAGTATCAGTTAAACATTCTTCCTCAGACTGATCTTCCAACGTTCAAAGGAAGCCACGTACTCACAAACGTACAGCCGCATTAAATGCAGAGATCTCAGGATCTCCTTATCTCTGCAAAGGTCATTCCTATTTGGTGGTGACTTTATCAGGGACGTCACATCTCCTGTCCATCAAGTGAGCCGTTTCCACCAAACAAGGAACCTCGAAGATTGAAGCCTCAACCCAAATTCGAATTGCTCTCCAACGGAAGAAATCATGAGGACGTTCTACGCCAACGGATCTATTCAAGAGTTCTCCTATAAATAGCGCTCGAGGATCACTTCAATCTTCACCGATTCAACGATATAAGCTGAAGCTTTGCCAAAATCGCTACTCAGCCAAAAGCTTAACCTCCCCAAAGCTTGAATCGAATAAGAGAATTATAAAGCCAAAATCAGTCACTGCTGATTACATACATTCTCTTAGACCTTAGGCAAACCTCTGTTTACCCAGAAGCCAAGGTTAAACTTGCTCCAAAGAACTTGTTCTTTGCAGTATAGTTGGCACCCGTTCAAACCTCCTTTCAGGAAGAAAGATTAGAGTGTTTGAGTGATTCGGAGTTTAGGAAGGTACTCTGACTCTGAGAGTCATAGCGCGGGTTGTACTAAGCAAGAGAAATCCGACACGAGTGAAGTGTGGGTACTGAAGAAGTGGTTTCTTCAGTGGTACGGTTGTGTGCACCAAACAAGCACACGGTTTGGTTTGCAGTGCACCTGTTAAGCACTTGCGGAGTGGATTGTTGGTCTGTTCAACCGACCGTGGATGTAGGAAAGGGTTTTTCCGAACCACGTAAAAGTCTTTGTGTTGTTTACAGCTTTCAGTTTTACTTTCCTATTTGTGTTGTTTCAATTGATAAACTGAATACTGAATAACTGCAAAGAGAAACCTAAGACTAACAACGTGCTCAACCAAGGCTATTGCGAAACTAAGTTTAATTTCCGCTGCGTATGATATCAGTCTGACTGATCTATCTTCTGATAGTCAGGAAGAGTGTTATCATCTCTATTGTAGCAAACTCGACTGAAGCCCTTACGTGCATCAGTTAAGTTCCAGTAACTTAACTGATAACTCCTTACTGAAGAGCTTTCAGTATCAGTCGTCAACCCTGTTTGGTCAAAACTGTTTCCAGTTAACAGGTGTCATTGTTTGGGTGTAAAGTTTCGTTTTGATCTCTATCTTGAGATCCCTCAGTTTGAGGAAAAATAAAAATAGCCCATAGGTGTATTCCCCCCCCCCCATACACCTATTCGAGACCCTCCGGACCTAACAATTGGTATCAGAGCAGGTTGTTCGCAAGAACACTCTGTATCTGATTAGGTTCTAATTGAACTAGATCATTTTTCTCAAAGGTCTCGAAAAAGTTTTCTGTTTCTATTTGTGCTTGCTGTTTGTTCTATCTGTTGTTATCTGTTCTCTCTTTTTGATGGAAACTATCCACAGCAGATTATCTTCTCTACCTATGTTTAGTATTGAAAAATACGACATATGGAAGTTTCGGCTTGAAAGCTTCCTCACCGCCCAACATTGCCGAATGTGGGAAGTCATCACCAACGGACCAATCACCATCACCGAAATCGTCAAAAGGGTTCCTGTTGATCCACGACAGGATCCTTACGATGAGGTCCAGCCCAAGCAAAAGGTAGACTTCTCCACCGAAGAAAGGAAGCAAGATGAGCTAGACAACCTCGCCAAAAGCATCATCTCCGGCACCGTTCCCGACAAGCGTGTCATGAAGATTATCAAGTGCGGAACTGCAAAGGAGATGTGGGACATTAAAAGAATGTGCGTAGGTTCCGAGGAAATCAAGGAGAATAAGCTATCCATAGCTTGCCAGAAGTTTGACTCCTTCCTCATGCTCAAGAATGAATCTGTCGAAGAAATGGAACTCAGATTCAATCAAATCCTGAATGAAGTTCAATCCATTTCTAAAGACAAATACACTCAATCAGAAATCAACCTAAAGATTCTTCGAGCACTGCCACGGGGAGAATGGCAGATCTACTCAGTCGCTCATCAGCATATGCCTGGATTCAGTCAGCTCCCGACAAACAAGCTTTTCTCTGATCTCATGGAAAATGAGTTCGACCTTCAGAGAAATCTTAGAATCAAGAAGGCTGGAGGATCAGACGAAGATGGTCCATCAACCTCAAGAGGAGCAGCACTGAAAGCTTCAGCAAGAGAAGGCAAGAAGCAAATCAAGGAACCAGCGGAACTCAACCCTGAGGACTACTTCAGTCAATATGCTTTGTTGACTGAAAGATTCAACAAGATGGAGTCCAAGTTCCAGAAGCACAGAAGGTTCCACAAGCAGCACTACAAAGAAAAGGAAAGAGAAAGCAACTCCAGACATTCCACTGATCCAAGCGGAGAAAGGAAGTCAGCCGCTTACGACATCAAAGACATGGAATGCTTTGGATGCAGAAAGAAAGGGCACTTTCGAAATGAATGCCCTGAACTGACTCAATCTGAGTGCAAAGAGCTGAAAGCCAAGAAAGATCGCAACTTTTCAAAGAAGAAAGCGATGGTTGCTGACGATGCTGACTCTTCCAAAGACACATCAGAATCATCCGACTTCGACAGCACCAGCTCAGACGATGAGAGTCAAGCCCTGATGGCCAATGGATCTGAAAGTGTGGCTGACAACAGCTACGACAATGGAATGAATGGCTCAGAGGTAATCTCTCATTCAAAAACTCCTTATACTGATAACATCTTGATGCTTTCAGGAGACCACTCAGAATCTTGAGAAAGCTCATCCGATGAAACTAATGAGTTTAATCAGCTCATGACTGATCACTGTCAGTTGAGGAAAATGTTCGAAGATCTACTCAAGCAGAATCAGAAAATGGAAAAGGAGATAAATGATTAACGAGCTAGGAATCAGACAATCATCTACTTTCCGGATGAAACATGTCTTGATCAGATAATCATGGAGAACAGTCGACTGGAAGAAAAGCTCAGAATCTCCAACTCGGAATGTGATAGAGCATCTCATGAGATCAAGAGGCTCAATCACAAATTGGAAGAAAAAGTCAAAGACTGCATGATGAAGTCACCCATGATGAGCAACTTTCCATCAAAAGGTCTTATTGAAAACATTGGAGGAAAGGTTGCAGCTGACAAAGGAAAGAATGTCATGATCATTTCAAAGGACGATATGGATGAAGTTCGCAAACGCAAACTGATGGCAAAATGTAACGCCCCGTACTTTTCCTTATGTTGTGAGATAGTGTCTTAACACTATTGAGAGTACTGAGATGTCGAGATGCGAGACTATTTTTTTTATGAGCAGATAAGACAGATTGTCTTTTAATAGAGTTATGAGTGGAGAAACTAATGATGGAGTTAGAGTGATGAGATTTGAGAAATGAGTTGAGTCAGAGATGCTGATTGAATTGAGTTGAGATTTTATTTTATTTCCGACTACCGGGAATAGCGTTACCGGATACTGAGTTATCAGAGATTGACCATCCTATTAAGAAAATAGGAATAATGAGTTGGAAATAGAGTCGAGAAAGAAAGAGTGAAAACTTGATGAAAAGAGTCGGTCAGAGAGACGTCTAATTTGTCTGTGTTTGCCGACTGCTTTGACGTGATATTATGTGAATTTACGTGACTGATTGATTATGTGATTTTCATTACTTGTATCATTATGAGCAAGTTATTTTGATTTTTACTTGAGGACTTTAGCACTTGGAATTTCAATTAAGTTTCCAAAGTAAGTGCGGTTTATTTTTACCGAGAAATCAAAGAATGCCGGTTTATGGAAATTTTTCTAAGCATAATATTTTTAAATTATTTTTCCTATGATGAGTAATATTATAATTGAGTTAGTGCACTAATATTAGTGCTATAATTATTTTATGTGGTCATATGAATAATTATGCTATGGCATTTTATTAATGAGTAACATTTCCATGATTATTAGTGTAATTATTCAATTACTACTTTCTCTCACATGATTATTTTATTCCTTTGAGCATGTGCCTAAATACAAGTTGCCAAGTGGATTAATTGAGAGTGTAGAGATTAGAGAGAGAGAACAAAGCATTAATTGCAAATATTCTAAGTATCAAAACACATCCTCTAAGATTTCCAAATCCTTTCATATCTTGCAAAAAATTTCTCTCTCTCCTTCACTCATCATTTTCGACCACCACCTCTCTCCCTTATCTCTCACATTTCCTCCATTGACAACCATTGTTGGAGACCTTCGGAGCTTCACAAAATCATACAAAAAACACAAATCCACTTCTAAATCTTATTTAAACACCTTCTATCTCCTTGAATCCAAGAAGATCCTTGGAGTTTGATTTCAAAGTTAGAAAGAGAAAGTTTGATTTTTGGTGTAAGCTTGGGTAAGTGATATTTATATTCATAGATCTAACTTGTATGATGTTATATGTGAGCATATATGGATAATTGAAGCAAGAAAATCACCCCTCCATTTTTCTTCAAATTTTTGAAAATTTTGGGTCTTTACCCTTCAAAAAAATTTCTTTTTCTTTCCTTGATTTGGCGTGAAAAATGAGATCTATGATATGTTTGGTGATGATTGATGTGTGCTTTGAAAAGCTATGCCTTGAGATGTGAAAATTGATTGAGTTTAGTTTACCCAAAAGTGGGAATTTGTGAGTTGATGTTTTAAATGATGAATTGATGATGAGAATGAGATTATGAGATGTATAAGATGATGATTGATGGAGTAGATTGAGGATGTGATGTTAATTGATTACTTTGATGCGAGTTAGTTTGATAAAATTAGGGATATGTGTATCTATGCCCTAAATTGTTAATTGATGGTTTATATGTGAGATTAAATGGTTATAATTAATAGATCCATGATTGGATTAATGTTTCATGTGTGTTTGTAGAATTTCAAAGAGTTTAGTTTAATAAAAATTAGGACTTTCTTGCCTATGTGTTTAATAAGTGAATTGGCTTAGAATAATTGAATTTGAGCATGATATTAGTGTCTAATTATGGTAGGTTAGGTCAATTGTTAGTTATATAAAATTTTGACTTAGTTTAGTTTATATGAGTTTTTGAGTTCTCATATATTGAGGGGTCGATGATTGGTATAGTGAGGTCTAATTGCTTTATGATCATTACGTGAACGTTTGTCATGCTTTAATTAAGAGTCTACATTGATGTGTGAGTTTTTCTTCGAGTTTAGTTTGCATGATATAAGAGATTCTATGTATGTATAATGAGTTATATGATGTATGAGGTCATATATGAGTATTTGAGAAATTTTGAGCATGAAAATGAGACGAGTATTGAAACGATGTGTTCTTTGAAACGTTTTCTTTGAGATTTGAGTTTGAGATGAAGCTGGAGAGTTAAATTGAGTATGATGAGTATTATGTTGTGCTTGAATTTTTTTTAGTGCTATAAGTTTTTAAGATAAGCTTTGATGAGTTTTCTTTGAAGGAATGTTGAGTTGAGCATGTTTGCTTGTGTGTTTGAGTTCGGAGTCATTTTCGTGACGCACTGACCTACTGTTTTCGAGGGGTTATTTTTACCCAAACACCCTGAAAAGTTTATGGTAAGTATATTTGAGAGTCTTGAGCATACTGGAAAAATTTCAAGTCATTTGGACTTCGTTACTATTTTTATAAAATGGAAAACCGAAACTGCTACGTTCTGCCGAATTGTTCGGAGAGTAGCCAATAGAGTCACCTTTTTAAGTATCTTTCCCTAACGTTTTGGAACCCAAATTTTTATTGGTGAGACATTAGTGTCTTTGATATGTACCCACCAAAAATCATACCTTTTTGACAACGTTTACTATTTTTCAAAAATCAAAGCTTTCAATTGCTAAAAACTGCCGAATATGGTAGACTGTAGTAAAACAGTCATATCTCCTAAATTACATGGTGTTTTTAATCCTACTTTTTTTTAAATGAAACTAGACTCAAAGAAGTTTTATTTGGTATGGTCCACGACTCCAGTGGAGTTCTGTACCGAGTCTGGTGAGGTTTTGAAATCGAGTCCGTGCAGAGTGAAGTTTGTTTTTGACTTGTCTATGTGTGTTTTGATATGCTTATGTGTTTATGCTTGTTTATGTGCTTGATTGCTATGAGTTTGATCCGAGTTGAGTGTTAAGTCAAGAGAAGGACGTGTGAATCCTTAGAAGTTAAGTATACCTAGGGATTGAGTTTTATTGGGTAAATAGACGTTGAGTGAGAAGTTATAGTTTGAGACGAGATTGGTTATAGTAAATGAGTTTCTGACTAAGGTTTGTTTTATCACATGAACCTTCGATGACGATGATGATGTTGTATGAAGGCCCGAGCGAGACGAAGAAGTAAGTCGCCTGATTTCTTTCCAGGTTGAGCGAAGGACTTCAGGTGGGCAATGATTTGATGATGTTATGAGTTTATCAAATGCTTTGAGATAAATGATGTTTGAGAACTGTTTGACTTGCCAAGTTTTGATGTTGAGCTTGTATGTTACCCTCTACTGATGAGATGAGACGAATTCGGGTCCTGGACAGTTGATAGCTATCCTGCCAGGGCTAATGTGCACAGAGGTGACCGCGAGCCATCTTCTGGTCGGTCGGTCACGGTACTTGAGAGGGAGGCCTACTTCTCAGTACCTTTGATGATGATGAGTTGTAGATGTGGTACATACATGTTGAGATCTTTGACTGCAGTCGTTTCTTTATGATATCTTGATTATTAAAACTGCATACACAGGTTCATTTACGCTAACTTTATTCCTGTGTATTGCTGAGATGTGGCAAGTTTCAAACCTATAGCTCTAAGAGCACCTTTCTTGTTTTTCGGCATTTGCCCACTGAGTATTATGTACTCACGCCCTGCATATATTTCTAAATGTGCAGGCTAAGCAAGGAGCGAGATTGGTCTGGTGCTGGTGGGGGAAAGTTTCAATCGACGTATTTATATTTTAGTATTGCTTTTATGTTAATAGAGTCATGACAATTGAGATACTTTGCTTTCTTTTGAAATCAAACAATTTACTCACGGTTATGTGTCTTCATACATATAATCGGTTCGCCTTTTGCTGCGATACTCTGAATATTATTTTTCCTTATGAAAAATGAGCTATACCCGTTTTGTTTTTGTTCGTGAAATTCGTGATATTTATGAAGTTATGATGACGTTGACGTTTTTACCCTTGAGTTAAATTATATTGATTTTCCTTAGCATGCTTTGATGCGAGCTTCCGCATGATGTTTAGTTTAGTTCTTCTTGTCTTTTATTCTTTCAAAATAGTAGTATCGATACTCGGTCCACGCTATCACTAGCGTCGGGGATCGGGCTGCGACAGGGTGGTATCAGAGTCGGTCATCTGCTCTGAGTCTATTGCTTGATTGAGTTGAACCTTTGATTGCTTCTACTCTTTTAAATGGAGTACTAGTCTAATTTGAATTCTTAGGCTAGTTTGAGAAAGTCAGTTCGAAACGAAACCCCAGCACCCCATCTCCTCCGGCTTAACGAGGTAAGAGGTTGAGGTTGTTCTTGTTGCTTTCCTGTTGAGAGCTGAGTTTGATTCACTAATGAGTTATGTATTGTTTTGATGACGGAATTGTTTGAGATGATGGATTCTGATATGAGGCAGTTGATGTGGAATATGAGGAGAGATGTTGAGGCTAGTATAGCCGATGCCCCACCGTACCAAACGAGGATTAGATGCAGAGTCGAGAAGAGGCAGCGATACAGAGACGATATAGGGAGGCGATGCGCCGTTGGTTCAGAACTACTGGACTGAGAGAGGGCGATACGCTTGGAGTGTTTCTAGCGCATTACCACCGTCGTTGGTTGGAGGCTAGTATCCACGGGATTGACGATGCTGAGGCCATCACTCACCTGATTCCACAGCTGCCACTTGAGTGGCAAGACTGGGCGGCTTCGCTGGTGCCGCAGTACAGGGACGGAGCCAGGGGGGCTAGAGCCCCCTCCCAAATTTTGAGTTTTTTTTTTTTTTAATATATATAGATATATGTTTATACCTATTATAAAATAATTTTGTTTTATAAAAGAGTATTTGGTTATTATATTCTCTCATGTATACTTAATTTAAGGATAATTTTGTTATTTAAAATTATATAATCTATGAAATATTGTTTGTTATTATTACTATTATACTTGTCTTTTAATAAAAATGCCTAATATGTATGAAATGCTAAAAAAAATTATAATGTATTGAAACTAATTTGTAATATATAGAAAATATATAATCTATGAACATGTTGTTTGTTATTATTATTATTATGCTTGCCTTTTAATAAAAAATGTCTTAAATATACGGAACGTCCAAAAAAGTTTTGTGATATATTGAAACTATATAATCTATGAAAATATTGTTCGTTATTATTAGTATTATGCTCGTATTTTAATAAAAAAAATACCTTAAATATACAGAATGCCCAAAAAAAAATCTCGGGGGCTACCGCCCCCGAACCCCCGTTCAAGTTCAGCCCCCCCCGAATTTAATTCCTGACTCCGTCCCTGCCACAGTATATCTTGAGGACAGAGTTTGGGCGTTTTGTGAGCGCCGATTTTCATGGCCTCATCGCAAGTTTGAGCCACCGCTACTTTGCTTTTGACGAGCCACCTTCTCCGTCGTATGGAGAGTCTGAGGGACCAGCCCAGGGAGGGGAGCTAGTTGTTGTGCCCCCACTTCCCGAGGAGCCGTTTCCGATTGCACCTCCACCCCCAGCTGATCCTATTCCAGTTTTATCTGAGCCTGTTGTTTCAGAGCCGATTATCTTTGAGATGTACTCCCCTGTGATAGAGCATGATCCGTTTGTGTTTCTATCACTTATTCCTTCTCCCAGTGCTGATTTACCGCCTTGGGATTGGACACCGGTGACGGCACCTTTGCCACTACCACCTGTTGAGGCATCACAGCCGATTGTTTCTACTGAGCCTCAGATACAGTTGTTCCCTTTGATCCTTATCCGAGGGTTGCCCCGTTGCCTGAGCCAGGCACTTTGGCTTTGCAGACGTACATGCACCCGATTCTTTATCCACCGTCCCGAGACGCCCAGAAGGGAGGATCTAGGTAAGTACACTCCGATAGTGATGAGGAGGACCCCGATGAGGAGACTCCAGAGATGACGGTCGGCTATGGTTGAACCCAGCCACTGCAGCGTCAGACTACTGCTGATGGAGTTGATACATGGATACCGGTTCCTGAGACACCTGTCTATACTCCGATAGTGGATGAGTCAGATGATGACAGTGCGTATTGATTGATGCGACGAGCAGGACCTCGTGAGATGATGGCTAGTGATCACGTATGTCTCGCAGGCGCGTATATATGTATAGATGCATAGTTGATATATATATATATATATATATATATATATATATAGCAATATAGTATAGTGTGTATGTGTGTATAGCATAAATCTATAGATGCTTAGTACTTATGATGCTTGTATAGCTAGAGCATCATTTTGGTGTTAGGGCCTTTGTACATATGACCTTACTTTTGTAAAAGACCTCGAGAGAGAGGCAATTTTTCTTATATATATATATCTATACAGAGATGTTGATGATTAGTGAGTTTCACTTTCCTTATCAGAGCCTTGAGAATGATGATGTTGATGCATGATGATAAATGAGAAATAGAGATTGATGAGAATTATGAATGATGATAAACGAGAAATAGAGTGGACGAGAATTTTGAGAATTTTGAGATTACATATGAGATATAGAAGTGAAATGAGAAAAAGAGAACTTGTATTTTGAAATGACGAAGAGCTAAGTCTCAAGGCCGATAGTTATATATTTCTTTTTCCTTTATAGTATACCTCCAAAAAGAAGATGGAACAGAAGGAATATAAACCGAGAAGAAGATGAAGAAGAGGAGCAGAGAAACCAACCATTGAGATAATACGGAGAGAGAGTTAGAGATTTCATTGCAATATATAGACACGACCCTAATAGGACGAATGTTTTACGGAGACCTCATGGGATGCATAGATACTATTGACCAATTGTACTTTGTAATAGAGGTACTTTCACCGGGACCGCGTTTATCTTCGTTAGAGTAGTCATGAGAGTAGACTTATTGAGTCCCTATCCCGTTTGGTCATATTTAAATTTTTTTGCATCCATTTGAACTCCTAAAGGAGATGAACTATTTGCGATTGAGAAATTTTTCCAGATCTACTATGTTCGAGCCTGAGCCGTTTGTGTTGGAAATCCTTACCCCTTGCTTTGACAGTGGACAATCAATTCATTTTCCACTTAATGGATTGTTTCTACTTCCAGTATTGATTTACTCCCATCAAATCATATCTCAGTTTTTATTCTAGTTTCTGTTCTAGCTTTTGATCTTACCTTGATTGTAACTTCTTCATTATCCTTGAGATAGCACTGGCTGTTATGGAATCATTCCATTACTCGAGCTCGTCTTGTACAAAGATCAGACATTATTATTCATCACATCCTATTCCTTACCACATCCGACAAGAGTTAGGAATGTCTAGGTAACTAGGATGGCATAACAAAAAGATTGATTGGAAGAAACACGATTTATGAGAGCAGTCGTAGGATACTTTTATTACGGGACGAGCACAACTTTTCGATCATGGATTTTCTTTTATTAGCCATTTGTGCAGAAAGCTAACCATTTCGAGGATGAGAAGAAGTGATGCTAAGCCAGAGTAGGCAATAGAAGATTTTAAAGAGAATTGAGATGACGGGTTAGAGCAGATAATGTTTTCCACGATAGCAGACTGAGATGACGACTAGTATAGATGTAGCATTGTCGTGGTATTAGGGGATGTTTTATTTTCGTTATGCCCCGCAATTAGTAAGAGTTCTAGAAAGAGAAAATTTTCTTATATGTCTATATGACGATGACCAGAGAGTCTCTATGCTTGAGTAGAGTTTTAATCTGATGTTGCAATGATAGACATGAATTATGTCTTTGACATTGAGTTATGAGAATTGAGGAAATAATATGATGTTGAGTAAGAGTCTTCTGATTTGTGAGTTATGAGAATTAGTTATAAGGTTGATATATGTCCCCTTAGATTCTTGCCGAGAAAGAGAAACCGATTGAAAAAAGAAATAAAGTTGTTAATATGAGACAAAGCAATAAAACAGTAGCTGAGTATGACCGACAGTTTTGCGTTTGGCACGATATGCTCAATATCGAGTAGATACAGATGAAAAGATGTCGAAACTATTTGGCTCCGGCCTAAAGCATGAGATACGAGTCATTTTAGCGAGTCAGAGTGCGCTAACCTATGCTGAGGCGTTGAACCGAGCATTTGAGATAGAACTGGCAATGCAGCCAAAGAGACCGAGTCAAATTTCGATGCTACAATCAAACCCGAATTTTCAAATGGGAAATCAGCCTTTTGCTGGACAAGGCCAAAAGGGGAAGAGAAAATGGGACGACCAAAGCCAAGGTCCCAAGAAGCTGTGGCAGAGTCAGAATACGCCACCGCAATATCAGAATTGAGACAAACAGCCTTATGTTGGCCCAACTGCCCCAGCAGCAGTAATCCCTCAAGGACCGTGAGGGATACCGCCTTGCCCGAAGAGCAATAAACTACGTTTGGGAGAGTGTAAAATGGGACAGAATACCTGCTACACCTGCGGAGGGGTCGGGCACTACTCGAACCAGTGTCCGAATCGTCAGCAAAGTGGAAGCGGAAGACGACCGAGTCAGTTTCGACCGCAACTCAAAATAATGAAGGGAATCCTACCGCTACCTCTACTACAGCGACAACAGCCAGCCTATCAACCACGTCAGTCAAGAAGGCAACCACCAGCCCCGCAGGCGAATCAACCTCATCACCAGAGACTGTTCGCGCTTGAGCAGAAAGCACCGGACAAGAATCGAGGAAATTTGACAGGTATAGGCGAGTTGAAAGGTGTGCCCATAGTATTTTTGTTCGACACTGAACGTAGAGCCTGCGTCACAACCTCTAAAGAGTAACCACACCCATAGGCAGAATTACTACGGTTCCATCCGTGTGCCCTAACTTAGAATTCGAGTTAAGATCGATTAAGCTCGATGCTAGAAACCTGAGATTGATGCCTATGTGGCACTTGGATATAATTTTTGGAATGGACTGGTTAGAGGAAAACCATGCGAATATACAATGCAAGGAGATATGAATATCTTTTCAGTCACCTAGCCAAGAACCTACTTCCTTCATTGGTATTGAGGGAAAATGGAAGAAGACGCCGATCATCTCGGCACTGTAAGTAAGGAAGCTCTTGCAGAGAAAGGATACAACCGCGTACGTTGTATATCTGAACCAAAGAGAGGAATCCAAGGCAAACGTTGATGACGTGCCCATCGTACGAGAGTATAAAGATGTTTTTCCTGAAACTTTACCGGGATTACCCCAGATCGACAGCTTGAGTTTACGATCGATTTAGAGCCTAGCGCTGCACCGACGTCGAAAGCACCGTACAGAATGGCCCCCACAGAGTTGCAAGAGTTAAAGCTGCAACTCCAAGAACTTCTAGATGTGGTTTTCATTCAACCTAGTGTTTCCTCGTGGGGAGCACCAGTTCTTTTTGTTAAGAAAAATGATGGAAGCTTGAGGTTGTGTATCGATTATCGAGAGTTGAACAAAGTGATGTTAAAGAATAATTATCCGCTACCTCGAATCGATGATCTGTTCGATCAACTACAAGGAGCAAGCACTTTCTCAAAGATCGACTTGAGAACGGGATACCATCAGCTGAAGATACGATCGGAAGATATTCTGAAGACGGCATTTCATACGAGATACGGACACTATGAGTTTATAGTTATGCCTTTCGGATTGACGAATGCCCCGGCAGTGTTCATGGATCACATGAACCGCATTTTTCCTGAATACCTAGACAACTTCGTGATAATCTTCATAGACGATATCCTGATTTACTCGAAGAGTAAACGAGAACACGAAGAGCATTTGAGGATCGTGTTGGAGAGATTGTGAGCTAAAAAGCTTTATGCGAAGTTTAGCAAATGCGAGTTTTGGCTTGAAGAAGTCAATTTTCTCGGCCATGTTGTTTTGCGAGAGGAATTGAAGTGCACCCAACGAAATTTCAATCGGTACAGGAGTGGAGATCGCCAACCACACCGCACGAGATTCGCAATTTTCTGGGATTAGCAGGGTATTATCGACGTTTTATTGAGGGCTTTTCGAAAATCGCTAAGCCACTAACGCACCTGCTAAAAAAAGAAGTCAAGTTCGTTGGGACGAACGAACACGAGCGAAGTTTTCAAGAGTTAAAGAAGAGACTTACTATTGCCCCAGTTTAGTTGTTCCGAAAGCAGGTAAAGAGTATGCAGTTTATACTGATGCATCGAAAAATGGTCCAAGATGTGCACAGATGCAAGAGGGAAAAGTTATAGCGTATGCTTCGAGACAACTAAGACCACACGAGATGAATTATCTAACGCATGATTTAGAATTAGCAGTCGTAGTGCATGCTTTGAAGATCTGGAGACACCATCTCTACGGAGTACGGTGTGAGATATACACCGATCATAAAAGTCTCAAATACTTATTTGAGCAAAAAAATCTAAACATGCGACAAAGAAGATGGTTAAAGTTAGTGAAGGATTACGATTGTGGAATAAATTATCACCCTGGAAAGGCTAACGTTGTAGTTGACGCGTTAAGCAGAAAGAATCAGGGAGAGTTGGGATTTCTCCTTACTCGAGAAGTGAACCTAATCAAGGAATTCGAGAAGATGAATTTGGAGGTAGTAATGCCACCACAAGTGACAGAAATAGTAATTTCTGCACTGAGCCTTACACCTGACTTACGATCGAGAATAGTCACAGCTCAAAGAAAGGATAAAAAGATGGAAAGGTTGCGAATGAAGATTCGAATCGAGAAAATGGAGAGTTATCAAGAGGCGGCAGATAATGCCATTTTGTTTGAAGGGAGACTGTGTGTGCCTGATAAAGAAGAGCTGAAGAATGAAATCACGAGCGAAGCCCATGATACCCCTTACACCGCACATGCGGAAAGTATGAAAATGTACCAAGACTGAAACGACGCTTTGATAGGAGAATAAGAAGTGAGAGATGGCATCTTTCGTAGAAAGATGTTTGACGTGTTAACACGTGAAGGCGCCACTTTGGCAACCTTATACAAATTACACCTATTAGAGACTTCCACAATAAAAGTGGGACCACGTAGCCATGAATTATGGCATCGATTAGCAAAATTGAGAAAAGGAAACCCAACAATTGAGAAATCGTTGATAAATTCTTTTGACGTTAGAGACAATGTTTCTGTAATTTTCCCCCATCTAGGGAATGTGTCATTTTTGAGTTAACGGAAAACTCAAACCGAGATATATAGGACCTTATGATGTATTAGAGGAAATAGGCCATGTAGCCTATAAACTAGCGTTGCCTCCGAGCTTCGCGAACGTCCATGACGTTTTCCATGTTTCTCAACTCAGAAAGTATGTGTTTCATCCAAAACACGTCATCCATCAAGAAGAAGTGTCCCTGGAACCATATTTGAGCTACGAAGAGAGACGTGATGCTATTCTGGACCGGAAGATCCAACAATTGAGGAACAACTCGATTCCTTTGGTGAAAATCCAATGGAGACATCACGGTCAAGAAGAATCAACATGGGAACTTGAAGAGAAGATGAAAGAGAAGTATCCTGAGCTTTTTCCCGAAGGTGAATAACTCAAATTTCGGGACGAAATTTTTTTTAAAGGGGGGTAGGATGTAACACCCCGTACTTTTTCTTATGTTGTGAGATAGTGTCTTAACACTATTGAGAGTACTGAGATGTCGAGATGCAAGACTATTTTTTTTATGAGCAGATAAGACAGATTGTCTTTTAATAGAGTTACGAGTGGACAAACCAATGATGGAGTTAGAGTGATGAGATTTGAGAAATGAGTTGAGTCAGAGATGCTGATTGAATTGCGTTGAGATTTTATTTTATTTCCGACTACCGGGAATAGAGTTACCGGATACCGAGTTATCAGAGATTGACCATCCTATTAAGAAAATAGGAATAAAGAGTTGGAAATAGAGTCGAGAAAGAAAGAGTGAGAACCTTGATGAAAAGAGTCGGTCAGAGAGACGTCTAGTTTGTCTGTGTTTGCCGACTGCTTTGACGTGATATTATGTGAATTTACGTGACTGATTGATTATGTGATTTTCGTTACTTGTGTCATTATGAGCAAGTTATTATGATTTTTACTTGAGGACTTTAGCACTTGGAATTTCAATTAAGTTTCCAAAGTAAGTGCGGTTTATTTTTACCGAGAAATCAAAGAATGTCGGTTTATGGAAATTTTTCCAAGCATAATATTTTTAAATTATTTTTCCTATGATGAGGAATATTATAATTGAGTGAGTGCACTAATATTAGTGCTATAATTATTTTATTTGGTCATATGAATAATTATGCTATGGCATTTTATTAATGAGTAACATTTCCATGATTATTAGTGTAATTATTCAATTACTACTCTCTCTCACATGATTATTTTATTCCTTTGAGCATGTGCCTAAATACAAGTTGCCAAGTGGATTAATTGAGAGTGTAGAGATTAGAGAGAGAGAACAAAGCATTAATTGCAAATATTCTAAGTATCAAAACACATCCTCTAAGATTTCCAAATCCTTTCATATCTTGCAAAATTTTTCTCTCTCTCCTTCACTCATCATTTTCGACCACCACCTCTCTCCCTCATCTCTCACTTTTCCTCCATTGACAACCATTGTTGGAGACCTTCGGAGCTTCACAAAATCATACCAAAAACACAAATCCACTTCTAAATCTTACTTAAACACCTTCTATCTCCTTGAATCCAAGAAGATCCTTGGAGTTTGATTTCAAAGTTAGAAAGAGAAAGTTTGATTTTTGGTGTAAGCTTGGGTAAGTGATCTTTATATTCATAGATCTAACTTGTATGATGTTATATGTGAGCATATATGGATGATTGAAGCAAGAAAATCACCCCTCCATTTTTCTTCAAATTTTTGAAAATTTTGGGTCTTTACCCTTCAAAAAAATTTCTTTTTCTTTCCTTGATTTGGGGTGAAAAATGAGATCTATGATATGTTTGGTGATGATTGATGTGTGCTTTGAAAAGCTATACCTTGAGATGTGAAAATTGATTGAGTTTAGTTTACCCAAAAGTGGGAATTTGTGAGTTGATGTTTTAAATGATGAATTGATGATGAGAATGAGATTATAAGATGTTTAAGATGATGATTGATGAGTAGATTGAGGATGTGATGTTAATTGATGACTTTGATGCGAGTTAGTTTGATAAAATTAGGGATATGTGTATCTATGCCCTAAATTGTTAATTGATGGTTTATATGTGAGATTAAATGGTTATAATTAATAGATCCATGATTGGATTAATGTTTCATGTGTGTTTGTAGAATTTCAAAGAGTTTAGTTTAATAAAAATTAGGACTTTCTTGCCTATGTGTTTAATAAGTAAACTGGCTTAGAATAATTGAATTTGAGCATGATATTAGTGTCTAATTATGGTAGGTTAGGTCAATTGCTAGTTATATACAATTTTGACTTAGTTTAGTTTATATGAGTTTTTGAGTTCTCATATATTGAGGGGTCGATGATTGGTATAGTGAGGTCTAATTGCTTTATGATCATTATGTGAACGTTTGTCATGCTTTAATTAAGAGTCTACGTTGATGTGTGAGTTTTTCTTCAAGTTTAGTTTGCATGATATAAGAGATTCTATGTATGTATAATGAGTTATATGATGTATGAGGTCATATATGAGTATTTGAGAAATTTTGAGCATGAAAATGAGATGAGTATTGAAACGATGCGTTCTTTGAAACGTTTTCTTTGAGATTTGAGTTTGAGATGAAGGTGGAGAGTTAAATTGAGTATGATGAGTATTATGTTGTGCTTGAATTTTTTTTAGTGCTATAAGTGTTTAAGATAAGCTTTGATGAGTTTTCTTTGAAGGAATGTTGAGTTGAGCATGTTTGCTTGTGTGCTTGAGTTCGGAGTCATTTTCGTGATGCACTAACCTACTGTTTTCGAGGGGTTATTGTTACCCAAACAACATGAAACTTTTATGGTAAGTATATTTGAGAGTCTTGAGCATACCGGTAAATTTCAAGTCATTTTGACTTCGTTACTATTTTTATAAAATGGAAAACCGAAACTGCTACGTTCTGCCGAATTGTTCGGAGAGTAGCCAATAGAGTCACCTTTTTCAGTATATTTCCCTAACTTTTTGGAATCCAAATTTTTATTAATGAGACATGAGTGTCTTGGATATGTACCCATCAAATTTCATACCGTTTTGACAACGTTTACTATTTTTCAAAAATCAAAGCTTTCGATTGCTAAAAACTGTCGAATATGGTAGACTGTAGTAAAACAGTCATATCTCCTAAATCACTTGGTGTTTTTAATCCTACTTTTTTTAAAATGAAACTAGACTCAAAGAGGTTTCATTTGGTATGGGCCACGACTCCAGTGGAGTTCTTTACCGAGTCTGGTGAGGTTTTGAAATCGAGTCAGTGCAGAGTGAAGTTTGTTTTTGACTTGTCTATGTGTGTTTTGATATGCTTATGTGTTTATGCTTGTTTATGTGCTTGATTGCTATGAGTTTGATCCGAGTTAAGTGTTAAGTCAAGAGAAGGACGTGTGAATCCTTAGAAGTTAAGTATACCTAGGGATTGAGTTTTATTGGGTAAATATACGTTGAGTGAGAAGTTATAGTTTGAGACGAGATTGGTTATAGTAAATGAGTTTCTGACTAAGGTTTGTTTTATCACATGAACCTTCGATGACGATGATGATGTTATATGAAGGCCCGAGCGAGACGAAGAAGTAAGTCGCCTGATTTTTTTCCAGGTTAAGCGAAGGACTTCAGGTGGGCAATATTTGGAGTATACGTATATCGTACGAGCTTTCTAAAATGATTTGATGATGTTATGAGTTTATCAAATGCTTTGAGATAAATGATGTTTGAGAACTGTTTGACTTGCCAATTTTTGATGTTGAGCTTGTATATTACCCTCTACTGATGAGATGAGACGAATTCGGGTCCTGGGCAGTTGATAGCTATCCTGCCAGGGCTAATGTGCACAGAGGTGACCGCGTGCCATCTTCTGGTCGGCCGGTCACGATACTTGAGAGGGAGGCCTACTTCTCAGTACCTTTGATGATGATGAGTTGTAGATGTGGTACATACATGTTGAGATCTTTGACTGCAGTCGTTTCTTTATGATATCTTGATTATTAAAACTGCTTACACAGGTTCATTTAAGCTAACTTTATTCCTGTATATTGCTGAGATGTGGCAAGTTTCAAACCTATAGTTCTAAGAGCATCTTTCTTGTTTTTCGGCATTTTCCCACTGAGTATTATGTACTCACGCCCTGCATATATTTCTAAATGTGCAGGCTAAGCAAGGAGCGAGATTGGTCTGGTGCTGGTGGGGGAAAGTTTCAATCGACGTATTTATATTTTAGTATTGCTTTTATGTTAATAGAGTCATGACAATTGAGATACTTTGCTTTCTTTTGAAATCAAACAATTTACTCACGGTTATGTGTCTTCATACATATAATCGGTTCGCCTTTTGCTACGATACTCTGAATATTATTCTTCCTTATGATAAATGAGCTATACCCGTTTTGTTTTTGTTCGTGAAATTCTTGATATTTATGAAGTTATGATGACGTTGACGTTTTTACCCTTGAGTTAAATTATAATGATTTTCCTTAGCATGCTTTGATGAGAGCTTCCGCATGATGTTCAGTTTAGTTCTTCTTGTCTTTTATTCTTTCAAAATAGTCGTATCGATACTCGGTCCACGCTATCACTAGCGTCGGGGATCGGGCTGCGACACAAGATCAAATGTTCCACCTCCACGGAGCTACAGACGAGCAAAGGACGCCCCCAATCAGATCACCCTACTGAGAAGACTGGAAAGCAGATTTCAGTCAAAGATCGGGGAAGGAACATCAGGAATCAAGAAGAATCTTCCTCACCAGCTCAGGGGAAAGAACGGCCATATCAGTCAGAAACTGAAATCAGTTCAGTTTCAAAAGCAACAACATCCATGGAGACAAAACAATGATGAGTCCAGACGAGCCAAGCGACATCCACGACGACAAGCAACTGGACATCAAACGACTCATGTTCCACGACATCAGTCAAGTCTCCATCAGTCTGGAATGACTCGAGTAGCTCAAGGAAGATACTTCACCGAGCAAAAAAGACCTCAACCACTCATCAGACAGAACTCCTACAAGAGTGAGGCCTTCAAAAGAAAATCTCAATAGAAGAATGCTCATATGCCAACTGAAGCGCCAACAACTTCAGTCAGACGACCTGCAAAGCGCAAGAGATCAGCCAGACCAATTCTGAAGCAGATATGGGTTCCAAAGGGAACTCGAGCTAACATCGAAGGACCCAAAACTTGATTGGGTACCTGAAGTAACTCTTTCTTGCAGGTCAAAATCAGGAAACACAAAAAGAAGGAAGAAGTTAAAGCTTCAATCAGAACATGGTATCTGGAAGCACATGACGGGCTACAAAGAATATCTATCTCAGTATGTTGAGAAAGCTGGATCCAAAGTTGCATTCGGAGACAACTCAATCAGAGAAACAAAAGGCTATGGTGTGCTCAACATGGGTAACACCAGTATCAGTAATGTTAGCTTTGTTTCTGGTCTTAAACATAATCTGTTGTCTGTGAGTCAATTTTGTGATAGCGGTTTCACAGTGCAGATCAAAAAGGATGAATTCACTGTTAGAAACAATCAAAAGAAGGTGGTTCTGAAAGGTTTCAGACAAGGGAGTCTCTACATCGTTTCATGGGAAGACAACCCACTAGAAACATGCCTCATCAGCAAAAGCAGCTTGGAGCTCAACTGGCTGTGGCACAGGAGACTCAACCATCTCAATTTCAAGACGATCAACAAGCTTGCTAAACATCAACTGGTAGAAGGTCTGCCTTCTATTGTGTTCCAGAAGAAGCAAGAATGTGAAGCATGTCAAAGAGGAAAGCAGACGCGAATGTCATTCAAGTCAAAGTCAGGACACTCCTCTGGAAGAATTCTTCATCTACTTGACATGGATCTGTTTGGCCCAATCTCTCCAAGAAGCTACAATGGTAGGAAGTACACCTTAGTTGTTGTGTATGATTATTCACGATACACTTGGGTTATCTTTTTCTTCTCGAAGAAAGAGACACTGGAGGAACTGCCAAAGCTGCTGAGAAGACTGAGCGTCAAAAAAGAAGTCAACATCATCAGCATCAGATCAGATCGTGGGACTGAGTTCCTCAATACTGTCATTCGTGAGTATTGTAATGAACAAGGAATCAGTCATCAAACTTCTGCAGCAAGAACTCCTCAACAGAACGGAGTTGCAGAAAGAAGAAACAGGTCTTTGAAGGAAGCAGCAAGGACGATGCTAGCCGAATCAAAACTCCCCTTAATGTTTTGGGCCGAAGCAGTCAGCAACGCATGCTACACGCTGAATCGCTCCTTCCTCACTCAAAGACATGGAAAAACTCCATACGAGTTATGGAAGAATGGGAAGCCTTCAATTGCCTATTTTCATGCTTTCGGTTCTAGGTGTTTCATCCACAACAATGAAAAGAAGAGGTTAAACACATTTGATAGCAAGGCTGATCCAGGAGTCTTTCTTTGATACTCTGGAACAGAACGATCGAGTAAAGCCTATCGAGTGTTTAATTCTCAAACTCTTTGTGTTGAAGAAACACCTCACGTGGTCTTTGATGAGTCTACAGATGATTTCAGGAAACAGGAAACTGAAAGATGTGTTGAGAACACTGAAGTTTCCAAAGCTGAAATCCACAACACCGAGCCTTCTACTGTCTTGGTGTGGGGACCAGGAAAAGATGAAGATACTGAAAAGCTTCAGTATCAAAAGATCAGCCAAAGGTCTGAAGTTCAGACTGGAGCCAATGCAGATGGCATCAGTCAAGGGGGAACTCCAATTGCTGAAGATCGAGTTGAACGTGCCAAAGCAGCTCCAGCTCAACTCCCCCCTGCTCCAGAAGGTGCTCAACACTTCAGAACCATTCTGACTGAAGAAGCCCCACCATCTCCAGAAGAGATCAAGAAGTATCGAAGATGGTTTGAACTCCACTCAAAGGAGAACATCATTGGAGAACCATCAGATGGCGTCAAAAATCGAAGATCAATGTGCAACCTCGTCTTTGATATCAATCATAACTACATCAACGAAGATAAGATTTTCAGCTGTTTCTTATCATCTACAGAGCCCAAGGATGTTGAAGAAGCTCTGAAGTCCACTCAATGGGTCATCGCAATGCATAAAGAACTCAATGAATTCAACCAGAATTCAGTTTGGGAGCTTGTGGATCGATCAGACGATGCAAAGGTGATTGGTTTGAAATGGATTTTCAAAAACAAGAAAAACGAAGAAGGAAACGTTGTGAGAAACAAAGCAAGGCTTGTAGCAAAAGGATACAGTCAAGAAGAAGGAATCGACTACGACGAAAAGTTCGCTCCAGTTGCCAGATTGGAAGCAGTCAGACTCTTCTTAGCCTTCACAGCTCACAAAGGTTTCAAGGTACACCAAATAGATGTGAAGTGTGCATTTCTCAATAGAGTGCTCACCGATGAAGTCTACGTGGAACAACCTCTAGGCTTTGAGGTTGCTGGACCAGAAAAGGTGTACAAGCTGAAGAAAGCGCTCTATGGCTTTAAGCAAGCTCCAAGAGCGTGGTATGATACTCTCTCGGAGTATCTTGTTGAACAAGGTTTCAAGAAAGGATCTGTGGACAGAACTTTATTCACTCTCAAAGAAGGAGAAGATCTCTTACTTGTTCAGATTTATGTCGATGACATAATTTTTGGATCCAAATCCGAACACATGTGCAAAAAGTTTGCTGACATCATGACCAACAAGTTCCAAATGTCCATGATGGGATAAATGAATTTCTTTCTCGGATTGCAAGTCAAGCAGACCAGCGAAGGAATACTGATCAGTCAGTCTAAGTATGCCAAGGAACTGATAGCCAAGTTCGGTATTCAGCACATGAAATCAGTCAAGATCCCAATGAACACAAACTGGAAAGTTGATCCAAGTTCAGAAGGAAAATCTGTCTCTTCGACGATGTACAGAGAAATCATTGGATCATTGCTGTATTTGACTGCGAGCAGACCAGACATCGCATTTGCAGTCGGGGTATGCGCAAGACATCAGTCATATCCAAAGGAAGCTCATTTGGATGCAGCAAAGCGAATTCTACGATATCTCAAAGGCACACCCAATTTAGGATTGTGGTACCCAGAAGACGACGACTTCAAGCTCACCGGATATTCAGACTCAGATTTTGCTGGATGCAAAATTGATCACAAATCAACCTCCGGAACCTGTCAATTCCTAGGCAACAAGCTCATCTCTTGGTTTTCAAAGAAGCAGACTTTAGTCGCCACCTCCACAATTGAAGCTGAATATGTTGCTGCCGGAAGCTGCTGCTCACAACTCATGTGGTTAGTCCAACAATTGAAGGACTATGGGATAGATGAAAAGGAAGTCCCAATCTATTGCGACAGCTCCAGTGCTATTGCAATATCCCAGAATTCAGTTCATCACACCAGAGTCAAGCATATTGCTATTCGACATCACTTCATCCGTGATCACGTCGAGAAGAAGAATATCTCTATGGAATGGATTCCAACTGCTGTTCAGAGAGCGGACTTGCTGACCAAAGCTCTTCCAGAAGAAATGTTCAACGATCTGTGTGGAAAGATCGGCCTCATCAACCTTGAAGAGTGATGCTGTGTTTGAAGATTCTCTCAAACAGTCATGCTGACTGGTGGTCAACCAACTGCTGATCTACGACCGCTGACGTGGAAATCAATGAAGTCAAGCGCTCCTCTGAAGAGAAGTCATCCTGATGAATCAACCAGGATCAAGTGGTATCGACTGACTACAATGATCAGTCGATCAGTAAGTATCTTTCAAGCTTACTATTTAAAATCAGTTATTTCAGTTAAGAGCTTTGAGTTTTAATTCAAAATCTTTCTCTAACTGATCAGTTTCTTTCAAAACCTTTAACTGATTGCTGGAAAATGGAATATCTGAGAAGGACAAGTATTTTAAAAGGGAAAATCTGTTTTGATTGAACTTGTCCAAATCTTCTCTAAAAAAAATCTTTCCAACCTGTTGCCTCTGTGATAAAATTTCTTGAGAACCTCATTGACATGACATAATGCAATGATACCTCTCACCTTTATGAAGCTTCAGTCCCCTGCAGTGACGGCGGACGTGCATTTTTCTTCAAAAACATTTTAGGCATAGTTTTCGAAAAACTTTTCATCTTCTTACTTGGTAAAATTTTTGTCTATTTATACCATGTTGTCTTCACTCTTTTTCTGCATCAACTAACAACTCTCCACAGCCTTCACTGTGAGAAAAAGTTTCAATCTTTCCAAAGTTGCAGAGAAAATTTGTTCCGACGAAAGAAGAAATCGATGACTGCAAAGTCATGGAGTGGGAGAATGACGCTGACATACTTGGTCTTCACCGGACCCTTCCACTAGATCTCAACGTCGCTTCGACGTCAAAGTTTGCTCTACCCTCACTTGTATCCAGCGAAGCGAGTGTCTTCCATCCTCATGCCTGGCGCCAAGAAGCTTCACAGCTTCTGGAGGAGATCTTCCTTATCGCAGATATTGCACTCCTCCCTGGCTTGCAACAAACAACGAGACTTCTCTCGTTGTTGGCCGGCATCTTCAGCCGCACCAGGTCTATTCTTCAAAGACCCAGTGCTGGCGAATCGACGGTGTTAGTCTTCTCAACTGCCACCGGTTCAATTCTTCCTTCTCACACCCTTCTTCACTTCCCTCCCTCTTTCTCCATCACCAGCTCTTCCTTCACCTCTCAAGGCAGCCTTCTCCCTCTTCCAAGGTAGCCTTCTTCTCTCTTCCATCTTCTTCGTTCTCTCGTTCTTCTCCACTTCTCCGCATCCCTCCTCACCTCACCTCACCACTGGCGTCTTCCTTTTCTGCATCTCTGGACTCATCCTATTCTCGAATCTTCTCAAGAGCTTCTGAGACTAGGAGTTGGGTACCGTCTGATCATAGCCTCCATCATCAGCTCTCTTTTTGATGTTGCCAAAAAGGGGGAAAGTCAGAAGTCAGAGAGAAACCTTCCCTAAGGTTGCTCCTGTATCTTCTTTCTTGACTGAAGATGGGACAGCAAAGGATCACCAGAAGTTGTAGGGATGACGTTCCAGTAAAGACCTCAACTCAACGGAAAACAAGTGAGAGTGGAACAAGCTTAGGAACATGAAGACACGAAGATAGAAGATGAAGATCAACAAGTTCAAGGCGCAGCCATGCAGACTGCTGGAGTCCATGGGTTTCCCATGTTGTTTTTGTTTTTCTTTTTATTCCAATGTAAGTCTTGTTATGTACCTCGACTGATGGCTTATCAGTCTTTCTTTAATGAAAATAACTTCTTTTTTATCTCAACCTGAAGACAATGACTCTTTGTCCAGGCTCTGATTATGTTTTTCTGTCTTCTCCTTGTTCTATTTTAGAACTGTTTCGTTCTTGACTCTAAGTACAAGTTTTTAGGTTCTATTGTTAAGGGGGAATTGTATTCACCCCAGTTTTAGAACTTGTGTTGTGAGTTCAGTCTTTTTGTTGTCTAGAACTACTGTATGGTTTTGGCATCATCAAAAAGGGGGAAATTGTTGGGAACGTTGTGGAATATCCTGATCCTTGTTTTGATGATACCAAAATGCATAGGTCTTAATTGTAATAGACTAGAACAGTTTTGAACTCAAGTGTTAGAGTTCGTTTCTACTTTAGCTTGCGGTTCTGAAGACTGAAGACTGAAGACTAAAGGACGAAGGACTGAAGACTGAAGACTGAAGATACCAACTGAAGTATCAGTTGAAGAATCAGTTTGGAACTGATTACTTAATGCGTGCCGCGTGGACTCAGCGGACTGTTACTAAAGTCAAGTATCAGTTAAACATTCTTCCTCGGACTAATCTTTCAACGTTCAAAGGAAGCCACGTACTCACAAAAGTACAGCCGCATTAAATGCAGAGATCTCAGGATCTCCTTATCTCTGCAGAGGTCATTCCTATTTGGTGGTTACTTTATCAGAGACGTCACATCTCCTGTCCATCAAGAGAGTCGTTTCCACCAAACAAGGAACCTCGAAGATTGAAGCCTCGGCCCAAATTCGAATTGCTCTCCAACGGAAGAAATCTTGAGGACGTTCTACGCCAACGGATCTATTCAAGAGTTCTCCTACAAATAGCGCTCGAGGATCACTTCAATCTTCACCGATTCAACGACATAAGCTGAAGCTCTGCCAAAATCGCTACTCAGCCAAAAGCTTAACCTCCCCAAAGCTTGAATCGAAGAAGAGAATTCCAAAGCCAAAATCAGTCACTACTGATTACATACATTCTCTTAGACATTAGGCAAACCTCTGTTTACCCAGAAGCCAAGGTCAAACTTGCTCCAAAGAACTTGTTCTTTGCAATATAGTTGGCACCCGTTCAAACCTCCTTTCAGGAAGAAAGATTAGAGTGTTTGAGTGATTCAGAGTTCAGGAAGGTACTCTGACTCTAAGAGTCTTAGCGCGGGTTGTGCTAAGCAAGAGAAATCCGACACGAGTGAAGTGTGGGTACTGAAGAAGTGGTTTCTTCAGTGGTACGGTTGTGTGCACCCGGCAAGCACACGGTTTGGTTTGCAGTGCACCTGTTAAGCACTTGCAGAATGGATTGTTGGTCTGATCAACCGACCGTGGATGTAGGAAAGGATTTTTCCGAACCACGTAAAAGTCTCTGTGTTGTTTACAGCTTTCAGTTTTACTTTCCTATTTGTGTTGTTTCAATTGATAAACTGAATACTGAATAACTGCAAAGAGAAACCTAAGACTAACAACGTGCTCAACCAAGGCTATTGCGAAACTAAGTTTAATTTCCACTGCGTATGATATCAGTCTGACTGATCTATCTTCTGATAGTCAGGAAGAGTGTTATCATCTTTGTTTTAGCAAACTCGACTGAAGCCCTTACGTGCATCAGTTAAGTTCCAGTAACTTAACTGATAACTCCTTATTGAAGAGCTTTCAGTATCAGTCGTCAACCCTGTTTGGTCAAAACTGTTTTCAGTTAACAGGCGTCACTGTTTGCGTGTAAAGTTTCGTTTTGATCTCTATCTTGAGATCCCTCAGTTTGAGGAAAAAGAAAAATAGCCCATAGGTGTATTCCCCCCCCCTCACCATACACCTATTCGAGACCCTCCGGACCTAACAAAAACAAGTACTCAACCATAAACTTGTCAATCGTCTCACCTCTCCACCACTTAATGTGTGTTCTTATAACCAAAATCGTCACACATTAAAGTTCTTTTAATGTGTGAACTCGCCGTTACGTCGATAAGTGAATTCGTTCGTGGCACAATCAAGAAGAATTCGATAATCTCAAGAGAGAAAACTCACAATTTTTATATATCAAAGTAGTTAGGTAATTGTTCGACATGCAAAAGCCTTATATATAGGCAAATTAAACCCTAATCTAATGAAGGAAATAACGTAAAACAAGGAAACTCGAAAACAAGGAAACAAAAAAAACTTGTTCAACAAGCTTGGTCAAATCTGGCGAGAAAGCCAGCTCTGGAAATATAGTCTGCTCTGGAATGCCAGCTCTGGAACGTAGTCTGTTCTGAACTAAGTCAGCTCTGTAACTTAGCTCTGCTCTGGAAAGTCCGTTCTGCTCTGGTCTTTAGTCAGCTCTGGAAAGTCCGCTCTGCTCTGGAAGTTCGCTCTGCTCTGGACTTCAGCTCTGCTCTGACTCTTGAAGTCTACACTGCTCTGCAAGTCTGCTCTGCTATTCAAGTCTGCTCTGCTCTACAAGTATGCTCTGCTCTGCAAGTCTGCTCTGCTCGGCGTTCTTCTCTGCTCTGGCATTCCGCTCTGCTCTGACACTTTCTCCTCTGCTCTGGCATCCTACTCTACTCTGGCACTTTCTACTCTGCTCTGACATTACGCTCTGCCCTGGCACTTTCTCCTCTGCTCTGTCATCCCGTTCTGCTCTGACATTCCGCTCTGCTCTGCTCTAGCAGAACGACTTTAGCTCTGGCGAGATTGGCTCTATTCTGGCGCGTTCAGCTCTAGTGAGTTTAGCTCTGTTCTGACGCGAGTTTGGCTCTGTTCGGGCTGCATCATATACGCTATAAGGGCTACACCTATAGGCGTGTATCTGTACCTTTTCCCTTTTTAGTTTATTAGTTATTTTCGAATTTTTATAGGGAATAAGGGCCTTGATTGGCTGAATTACTTATTTTTGAAATTAGGGTTTGATTAGGTTAAGTTGTTTCCTTATTAGACTAGGACTCTTTATTTTCGCCTATATATAGGCCTTTATGTGTTGGACGAAAATCAGCTTTTGATTTATAAAATTTGTAAGTTATTTCTCTCTTGAGAGTTTTCGAATTTCTCTTGAAATTCCAAGAGAATTCTTCTATCGGCATAACGGCGAGTCAACCAACCCTCATCGGGTGTCATTCATCGTCCCCGAGTTGCTGCATCAACGTCACGTTGGGGTTTAGGGATTCGCTCGCCTAAATCATTCTGTGGGTTAGATTTAGAGGTTTTGGGATTCCATTCAACTATCGGTTCGTTCTTCAGTCTTCCGCTTGCGTGTTCGTTTGAACAGTCCGGCAAGGATTGTATCATCAAATGTATCTATTCCACATTTATCATGCATAGCAAACAAGCCCTAAGAGTATCTCTAAACGTGAACTTCTTAAGCGCTCTTAAATGGTTCTCATTATTTTTTGCCTCTTTTTTATAATGGTCTCTACACTCGTTTATTTTAATTTTTTATTTTAGTATACTTTTTAATTAAATCAATATTAAATTTAATAATATTTCATTAAAAAAGGCTTATTTTTTAATGCATTTGTACATTTTTATTTTATCCTTATTTTAGATGCATTTGTAGATTAGAAAATACTTCTTCCATTCACAAAAAGTATGACATTTTTGTCATTTTGGGTGTACACAAAAATTATGGCACTATACATTTAAGACAAGACCCTACCTTTTTTTCTTATCTTTTATCTTTACAAATACCTCTTATTTCCAAAAAAATCATCATTAATTCAATCTCAACCACTCATTTTAAATTTTGGTAGGGCCTTTTTTTCTCCACTGCATAAAAATTACCACTCATTTTATTAAAACTTGTGCCCACTAAAACTTGTGCCCACTTCCTATCTTTCCTTTTTGTGGACGTCCCAAAAAGGAAAGATAGGAAGCTCTTTCATGGACGGAGGGAGTATTATTACTATTAATATTATATATTTATTTATTTATTATTATTAATTTTTTATATAATATTATTATTAAAATTATTTTATTATTTTTGAAATTATTATTATTTATTATAATAATAATATTAAATTATTTTACAATTATTATTATTATTTAATTAAAAAATAAACTTTTATTATAGAGTAATCTCATATCCGTGGGAATACATAATATCATGGGGGATGGGAGGAATGGCTGATCCCATGTGCATGGGAATAGTCATTCCATCGGAAATGATGATTCCCATTACAAAAATCGTACCAGCCATAGAATTGGGAATGGACGCAGAAATCACCATTCTATTCTCATTCCATTCCTGCGTACCAGTCATGCCCTTAGTAATCTGTATTAGGTAACCATATCTAGTATATGATGTTAACGTCTCTTTAAAGAGCCCGAAAAATTTATTGAGCTAAATCTCGAACAAAAGAAGAGTAATTAAACATACCGTTCCTACACTTTATAATTTAGAATTTAAAAATTAACAAAAGAAGAGTAATTAAACATACCGTTCTTACGCTTTATAATTTAGAATTTAAAAATTGATTCTCGATCGCATCTAGTTTGAACTAAAATATTTGCAATAGTGTATTTTATCATTACATCATAAAACCTTCTTGACATGTCCTAACCTTTTTATTGTTCCCTTTTAATATCATAGTATAGAATTTTAGAGTAAAATTATGTCAAAATCTATGTTGCATAGGTACGGGGTGCGGATGCGGGGGCGATACGATACGAGTACGGGGATACGAGTTTTTAAAAATTATAGGGTGCGATTCAGGAAGGATACATTTAATTGTTAAAATTTTATGATATATAATGCTTATAAAATATATACAATTTAAATTTTCTTAAATTGATTATATGTAATTTACATTTTATTTTATCCAAAAGTTAAGCATTTTCAATTATATAAGTTAATTGAGCAACAATATAACGATTCAAATATTATTAGTCCAATATATAAGTCATAACTGAAAATAAAATTATCAAAATCACCTTGTGTAGGCCTTTCGTGTACGAGATACGTGAATTTCGCCTATGGAATTTGTGAATCCAGTTTATTTTTATAAATTATTGTAAAAGATACGCCACGTGGCGAATCGGGTGCGAATCCGACAAGAATCCGAGAGAATCGCACCCTAAAAGAATTCGATTCGCCGTACATGCTAATTTTTGAAGAATCCGTGCATTATAGGTCAAAATTCTTGTACCCATGTCTTTAATTTTTGAATTAAATGCATTATTTTTATTTTTTCTCCCCTCCATCTTAAAATTAGGAATATAATTAAAGGTATACATATAAAATTATAATCTTTCTTGATAAGTGTAATTTTTTGTTATATGATATATACTGAGGGAATATTATATAATAAAAAGATTATGAAGTAAAATTTATTGAATTGAACTAACTAATTAATGCGGATCAATCCAATAAGAAAACTAATTAAATCACAAATTATCCAAGTAAATGCCAAGGTTTGAGCAAGATTAAAAATAATTTTGGTTCAACACATTTTTTTGTTTTTTTTTTTTTTGTTTTTTTTTGAGACACGACTTCTTTAGACATTGCAATCACATATTCATCAATAACATCTCCCTCACAAATTCATCACTCTATTACTAAATCAATCTCTATAAACATATATATTATTCTCTCCATTCCAATTCAAATGGTCATATTTTCTTATTTGAAAGTCTCATTTTAATACATCACTTCCTAAAATAGAAAGTCGATATATATACTTTTCATGTCCACGCTAAATGTGATCTTTTTGTCATTTTCGTCCGTCCACAATAAGTTTGTTTTTTTTTCATTTTAAGAGAAACACACTTATACTTTATCTCATTCACATTCACGTACAATATTACAAAAAAAAAATGTCATTGTGACCACAATCAATTATCTCTCTCTTCTTATGTCTTGTTTAAAAAAGGTATTTTTATTTTTCTCTCTTACTTTTTTGATAAATATATCTTCGAAAATAATTATTTACTCTTTTCTATTTTATTAGTATAAACTAAATATAAAAAATTCATCACATTTCTCTCTCCTATTAAATTGGGATGAATGAAGTATAATTTATTGATAATTTTTTATTCCTAAATAAATGCCAAAATCAGAAGCTTTTGGCTGTAATTTGAAAAAAAAAAAAATAGCTTTTGACCAAATCGTACCACCTGTAATCAGCGCCCAAGAAAAAAAAATGTGTATGATCTTGAATGGAGGCAAAACTGATGCTAAAAAATTTGATGTACGATAAAATCCGAGTTTTGCAAGAACAGAAAAAGAAAAAGGTATCTCACGATTAGTAGATTGTTGATCTTTTTTCTTTTTTTCTTTTTTTTGAGAGGATAGATTGTTGATCTTTAGTAGTATTATTTTTTGAGCATGATCTTTTATTTATTATTATGTCTTCCTTTTTTCCTTCTCAAACAAATAGGGAAATAATTAGGCCTACATCGAAAATGTGATGAATTTGCTACCTATTTTCAATAATGGGCTTTGGGCTGAGACGGACCTAATTTTTGGTAGGCTAATCTGATTGGCCGACTCATCAAAAATCTACACGTGCTGCCTCACCATTCGAGCAGGTTGGGTCAACCCAAACTGATGAAACATAAAACCTTGCCCTCATTTATAAAGTAGATGATTAAAAAGGAGACCTGTTAGAATGAATTCGCGAGGAATGAAAAAACTCCACAAGACACAATTCTAATTGAACTTACTATTATATATCAAATGATACGATTACAATGACTGAGATGGTATTTATAGGCATTACAAGGGTAAGGGTACAATAGTATTTTCACTCACGCGCACTCTCTATGCACGGACACCCTTCTGGTGCTGTTGTCATGTTGATTGTCCTTTTCTAACTACTTTGCAGCTTTTCCACCTCTAGCAGGAGACAGTTGATAATCATGTGCAGGCATCTCCATGAACACCTGCGCGAACTGTCCTCCCCATGGTCGAGCTCATCTTTATGTGTCAGTGCAGGTAGGGCTTCGAGCATGCCAACATGAGTAGGGCTTCAAGCATGGCAGCGTAGGTAAGGCTTCGAACATGGCAGCGTAGGTAAGGCTTCGAACATGGCAGCGCTGGTAAGGCTTTCTAAGGCCTCCATCTGGTTAGGTTCTAAGTTGGATTCCTAATCTGCGTTGTCCTCCATCGAACTCTCCTTTATTTCTTAGATTCTCATCATTAACCTGCGCAGTTAGTTTTCCTCCACATATATATATATATATATATATATATATATATATATATATATATATATATATATATAGTAATATGAAAATAACCGTTGAGTGCAATGACCTGCACTGATGAGGATCTTATCCCTCATCACAGACCTAACTCGGACCCGATCCATAATCCAAACTCATGACCCTTTATATAAAAATAATATTTCCTCCCTCGATTTTATGTTCTTTTGAAAATGACATGAGTTAAAATAAAATAATTGATAGTAAGTGAAATAAGGGTCTCATGTTTATGATAAAGTTAAATTAATTAAAATAAAGTAAAGATCCCACCTTTTATGAGATTGTCTGAAATAATTTTGATTAAAAATAGAAAACCGTATGAAATAAGGGGATGAACTAAAATGACAAAAAGGACATGAAATGGGGGGCGATGGAGTAGTTGCTACTTATAAAAGTAACAATATATTCCAAATAAAGATAACAGTTTTTATATGCTAGTTATTCTATATAAAAATAACAAAGTTTCAAATAAATTTGACAATTCTTATAAAATTAGGGGACGAATGGAGTAATTAAAAGGGTATATTCTCTTTGATTATAAATTTATTATGAAAAAAATAAGGGATAAAAAGAATCTCCCTTTATATCCTCATTTCTTTTCCCCTGAGAATTTCACAACTTCTCATTTCTTCTTGGAGTGGAAAAAGAGGAATGAAAAATGGTGAAATTCTCTTTTGCATAAAATGAGAGAAAATAAATAAGGGATTAAAATGGATAATACTTTTTATCTCTTTTTTTCTAATGATAAATGTATAGCTAGAGAGAACACATCTGAAGTGGCAATTACAAAAGTGATAATTATTCTTAATAAAATAACAATATTTATTAATATATAAAAGTAACAATTCATACATATATTAAAAATAATTAGATCGAATCCGAATATAACTTTGGATCGGATCAGATCCGCTTTGAGCAAGGTCAAACCCAAGTGCACCTTATTCCAATTTCTCCATCTTAATTTCAAAAGAAAAACAAATTATATGGGCAATTTTCAAAAAGATAAAAAAGTAAACTATGAACAAGGAATTAGAATCTTATGGGTAGGGATGTCAATTGGGCCAATCCACTGAATTTTGGGCTAGCTCTATCAGGTTACGGATTATTCATGTGCGGGTTAATCGGGTTTAAAAAAAATTCGATTTAGAAATTTTCAATCCTAACTCTAAATGTTCAAGTTTCGAACTAGCTCATTGGGCTAGTTGGACTCAAAAATTTATTTTTAAAAAATTAATTTATTTATTTCTCTTGACAATATTATATTTGTAATAAATAAATACACACATAAATAAGTATCATTTCAACATCGACTTACATAATAACTAATATGCAAGTCTTAGAAATATAAACATGCAATATTTTTATTAAATAAGTATCATAATTTAATTTTTCTATTTAAATATTTTATGTTAATTATTTGATTAAAAATACAAAGAAGAGAAATGATGAATATAACTTTCTAATATTGAATTAAAATGCATTTCACAAAATTTTGAATTTTTTTCTTATTATACTATTTTTCATTAGCAAAGTAATGAACTCGAAAATTAAATAACAAGAAAGTTTTTATATAATCAAGCGAACACTTTATTTTAGGGTCAATCCTATAGGATTTCGGGTTAATTTCGGGCTATCCCTATCGGGTGCCGAGCTATTCAGTTACGGGCTAATCGGGTTGTAATTTTTATCGGGTTGTAATATTTTAGCCCTAACCCTCTTGAATTGGTGGGTTAATCGGGCCAACCCTATGGGATTGGTAAGACATTAATAAGATGTTTGGCTAAGCTTATTTTAAAGAGCTTATAAGTTTTAATAATTTATAAAATGTTTCGAGAACTTAAAGCATCCACAGCCCACCATCAAAGCCTCGGATCAACCCGGGTCTTTCTCGCCCCCCCTCGCGTAGGAGCACCGCCTTGATGCGACTCCAGGTCTTCGTGAAGCAACAGGTTGATGGCTGAGTTTTAGCGATTCGTGCGCAACACGCGCACGATTAAATAAAAAAATGAATTGGGAGTTGTAGAAATCGCGATGAAATTTGGGGAAGAAGAAGGCTGGGGGAGTGAGAAAAAGGCAGAGGGTGTGTGGGCCAAGAGTTGGGCGGGGAGTTGGGTGGGTTTGTCTATTTGCTTTTGTATTTTTATTTTTTTTTAATTCTATTTTGTTTTAGATTCTATTTTTTTACCTAATTTTTAATTATTGTAATATTTTTAATTTAAAATCTTATACTCCCTCCGTCCCACGAATCTTGAGTCAATTCTTTTCGGCACGATAATTAAGAAAATACTCCCTCCGTCCCAATAAATGTGACTCCTTTCTTTTGGGCACGGAGATTAAGAAGGAGATGATTATGTTTAATTAATTGTGATCCATTATAATTAATACTTTATTACTTTTTGATCGAAAAAGCATGACGTCTCCGCTCTCTCTCTCAAACCCTAACCCTAGTTCCGAGATTTGATCGTTCTGCTGCCACCGTTCATGTCTACCGGCCGTTCTCTTTCGACATCGGCGGACCGGAGTGGCTTAAACCTCCCTCCGGTCTCAAGCAACTTCAACCTCCGTGTCTCTGCTCGCGACATCAATCTGCACAAGACTTCGATAAACCCTAACATGGCTGCTATCTCTAAGAACTTCAATTCTGGTGATGGACCGTCATCTGTGTCGATGAATCATGCCGAACAAATCAAGACTGGATCATCGTATGCGAAGATTACCGCTCCTACACGTATTAAGAAACCTGATATACCGGCGCACAAGTTCCAGGCCTTGCGCCCTTATAGAGATAACGAGGTTGGTGTTCTCAAAGTCCCCAAAGATATTCAGAATTTTCAAGCAAATAAGTTTAGGTTTGCTTTGATTGGTCGTTTTATGATGAATAAAGGTGAGAAGCCACGTACCACACGTGATCTGAAGCAAGAACTCCAATCCCGCTGGGGTATGAAACAACCCTGGAGTTTAATGCCTATGGGAAATGGATACTTTACGTTGAAATTCCAAGCGAATGAAGATAAAATGACTGCCAAGTCACAGATGATTTGGGAATTTTCCACTGGATCCTTACGCCTCAGAGAATGGGTTCGGTATTTCAATCCTTACAAGGAATCCTCCTCCCTAGCACACGTTTGGGTCCGTGTTTATTACTTGCCAGTGGAATTTTGGCATCCAGAGATACTGTCAGGGATTGGGAGATGGTTGGGACAACCGCTACAAATTGATGGAAATTCGATTGATGACGAAGTGGCACACTATGCTAGAATCCTCATTGAAATCGATCTGGCGCAACCGCTTCCGGAGAATATGGTGATCGATGGTGGTGACCACAAGTTCAATATCGACCTCAGCTATGAGTATCTTCCGCTCTTCTACACTAAGTGCAAGATTATCGGGCATACGGTGGATCGCTGTCGTAAGGGGAAGAAGGTGGACAAACAACCGATGGAATTAAGCAAGCCAAAAGAACCAGAATGGAAGATTGTTGGAAAAGAAAAGGTTCGTTCAGGACAAGAGGATACCTTGGTTATTTCGGAAGGAATGACTAAGGATGTGCTTCTGGATGAGGAAACGAATGCGGGGAAAGAGGTTTCTGGGCCTGATTTGCCTGAGATGGTCAGCGGGAAGATGTCGACAAGCAATAATATTTTCAATGTATTAGAAAACTTGGAAACGGAAGAGATTGATGATATTATTGGAACTACACAGCGAAATGATAGCAATGATAATCGTGCAGGAATAAATGCGACTTCTGAGACGACTGTTGCTAAGAGAATTGACACTGTGGCTGATGAGGGGCAGGGCCGGAGAGCTGGTTATGAGGAAAAGCGAAACTGTAATCGCGGACGGGGTGATGAGAACAATGAGAAAGCAGATTCTGGTTCGATGGTCGAAAGGATGAATGAGCAGAATCTAAAGGAAAGTTCTGATGGGTGTACTGACTTGGATTCAGCGAGGCCCGAAATTTCTAGGTCTGATGCGAAGAATAGAGAGGAAAACGCGTCTGGTGAGAAGGAGAGATTTGTGGTTGGTAATACCAGAACTTCTTTGAGTGCTGAGAACTGCGATGGTTCGGGCGTCGAATATTCCAGAACGAGCATTGGCCCTGATGAGTTGACGGGGAAAGAGAGCCTTCTAACGAGAGAAGCAGTTGACTACGATGGAATTGAGGACTTGCGGGGTCTTACCGGTAGAGATGGCATGGGAGATAAGGATCTACCAGCTGCTGATCAGATGATTTCAGGAAATACTACCTTCTCTGTGAATGAAAAGAAGGTTCTGGCAATTGAAAATAACATGAAGGTCCAGAGACTCAAAGAGAGTCTCTCGGCTGGCACTGAAACTATACAGCAGAAGAAGAGAGGGAGACCTTCTAAACAGGATCAGGCGGTGCGTAATCATAATCGGGCTTTGCTCCAACAAGAGGAAAACATCAAAAGAAGGCTGAGAAAATCTGTAGATGCAGGACATACACCGCGCGACTATGTGGTGGATTATAGCGACTCTAAAGCTATGCGGATTATGGATAATGTTTCAAACAAACGATGGAGCGATGAAGTGGAGCTGGGAGATGACCAGGCCACGAGAACTTTCTCTTTACCATGAATATTCTTGTTTGGAATATCCGAGGGTTGTCGGATGAATCTAAACAACTCTTAAAAGAGCATTGCTGCTCTTATTCCCCTTTGATTCTTGGTTTAATTGAACCGAAGTCGAGATTTCTTAAAATTCGTCAGAGTTTTTGGAGGTCGATTAATATGGTCCCTCGTCATCAAAATTGTAGACTTCCTTGGAGGTCTAATATCTGGTTTCTGGCTCATCCTGATGTGGTTTCTAGCATTATCTTTTCTTCCAGTCAGGTAATTGTTGCTGATTGTGTTTGGATGTCGCGGCATTTTAGAGTGGCGGTGGTGCACGGTGCTAATGATCAGGTCGCTCGTCGCCAACTTTGGACGGATCTCCTTCACTACACTGATGGTAATACGGTTTTTATCGGTGATTTTAATGCGGTTAAGGGAGCTAATGAGAGATTGAGTACAGCCGTTACTAACAGAAGCTCATGTCGGGAGTTCTGTGATTTTATTGATACCTCGGGTTTCATTGAATCCCCCACTTCGGGTGTGCGGTTTACTTGGTCTGGAAGACGCCTGCTTCCGAGACATGTCGAATTCCCTTCTTGACAGAGCTCTTTTCTCACAGGGGTTTGCGTCTTTGTGGTCGAATATTGTAACTCATGCCCTTCCTCGTCTGACCTCGGATCACTCTCCGTTGGTCATGATTTGTCGTGCGGATTCTGTTCAGGGAAGGAGGTCCTTCAAATTCCTCAACATGTGGGTTTCTCATCCAAATTTTCAAGATCTCGTCACTTCTTCTTGGGAGCAGAGAGTTGATATTAACTGCCAGATCTTTCGTGTTATGTTCAAACTCAGACGTCTTCGTTCTGATCTGCGGAATTGGAACAAAACGGTGTTTGGTAATGTCGATACTCAAATTGAGGAGGGACAGAGACGGTTAAGTGTGCTGCAGAACGATATCTCCAGCACGGGGTATACCGATGATCTGTTTGATGCAGAAGTTGCCGAGCAGGCCTCTCTTGGGACTCTTCTGGATAGGAAGTGTAATCTTCTTCAACAAAAGAGCAGGGCGAATTGGCTAAATGATGGTGATCGTAATTCGTCCTTTTTTCATCGTTTGATAAAGTTTCGTAAACGGCCACAAAGAATTGAGCATCTTAAGATTGAAGGCAATATGGTTTATGATCAGAGTATCATTCAAGACCACATTATCGATTTTTTCTCGAATCTTTTCAGAGAGGAAGGGCAACGCACTGTGGACAGAGTTATGCTGGAGGCTATTATTGATGAGTGGGTTACGGAGGAGCAGAATGATACTCTCACTCGTATTCCGGATGATGCGGAGATCGCGGCTGCTGTTTTTGGGATGGATTCTAACAGTGCTCCTGGGCCGGATGGTTTTTCTGGTTCTTTCTTTCAGAATTGCTGGAGTATCATAAAAGCTGACGTTGTTGTTGCAATTCGAGCTTTCTTCTTAAAAAATTATTTGCCGGCTGGGTGTAATGCGAGTACGTTGATTCTCATTCCAAAGAAGGAAGCGGTGGACACTGTTGCTGATCTTCGGCCGATCATCCTTTCAAACTTCTTCTTTAAAATCATCTCGAAGATTTTAGCTACGAGATTGGGAGCTATTGCCTCGCGCGGAGTGTCTCAAAATCAGTTTGGTTTCATTAGTGGCCGCTCCATTCATGATTGTATTGTGATGGGCTCGGAGGGTTTTAGCTGTATGAACAGAACCGGGCGTCGTTCGAACATGGCTTGCAAGGTTGATATCCGAAAAGCTTTTGATACGATGAGCTAGAATTTTATTTTGCAGGTGCTTCGGGTGAATGGCTTTAATGAGAGATTCATTCAGTGGATTTCGATCATCTTTAACTCGGCTCGTATTTCCATTCTTTACAATGGACAGCTTAGCGGGTATTTTGCTTGTTCTCGAGGGGTGCGGCAGGGAGATCCCTTGTCTCCGATCATTTTTGGTATAGCGGAAGACGTTCTCAGTCACCTGTTTTCGAACTGTGTGCGGTCTGGACACCTGGTCCCTATGGATTACAGTCGTGCCACTCACTTCCCCACTCACCTTCTTTACGCGGATGACATCCTAATCTTTTGCAAAGCCTCGGTGAAGAATGCTCGTAAAATCAAAGAGATTCTGGAGTTGTATGGTGATCTTTCTGGACAGATTTGTAGTCCGGAAAAATCTCGTGTTTTTTTCTCTGAAAAAGTACAACCGGGGCTGCGTCATGGCATCTCGAGATGCATGGGTTTCTCTTTGGGCGAGCTGCCGGTTATCTACTTGGGGGTTCCGTTGTTTGTTGGCAGAATCAAGGCTTCTTATTTTGATGCTATTCATGATCGTATTATTCAGAAATTTGCCCGTTGGAAGGGTCTTCATCTGTCTATGGCAGGTCGCATTTGCCTGGTTCGTTCGGTTATTCAGAGCTCTGGCCAAAGTCGCTAATACACAATTTGGATAGATGTTGTCGTAACTTCATTTGGTCGGGGAGTATTGACACGAAACCGATTTGTACGGTCAGCTGGTCTAGAGTTTGCAGCTCTCATGTGGAGGGAGGTTTAGGGGTGCGTTCTTTCTCTGCCATGAATGCTAGTTTTTTAATGAAATTAGCCTGGCGTCTGGTGAAAGGCAAAGATCTTATGGCTGCCACATTGAGCACGAGGTATCTCAATTCTTTTGGCCACGCGAAGAATAACATTGGTTCTTCTCCTTTTTGGACCAGTGTTCGTGATCATGTGACTCAGTTAGTTGATGATTCTTATTCTCTTATTGGGGTCGGCGCTGCTACTATGTTTTGGTGCGATGATTGGCTTGGTTACAGATTGACTGACAAGTTAAAGATTCCTTGCTACATGTTCGATTTTCTTACTCAAGCCGTGGACGAGTACTTTTTCGATGGAATCTGGCACTTTTCTGAGGATTTTATCATCAATTTTCCGGATGTTGTAATTGATATTCTCCTTCTTCCTATCGGTGGTGATGAAGACACCCGTTTCTGGAAGCATTCGGTCAGTGGGGAGGTCACCTCTGCTACGGCATACTCTCATACGAGCCAGGATTTTCCTAAAGTTTTGTGGGGGAATTGGATTTGGGAGCGTTTCATACCTGAGCGACGCTCGATTGTGTGCTGGCGCGTTATTCACCAACGCTTGCCGACGGTGGATAATCTCATCCGCCGGGGAATTCAGGGTCCCAATCGTTGTGCGCTATGTGGGAAAGCGGAAGAGTCGATCAACCACTTGTTTTGGGATTGCGAGATGATTAAACCTATTTGGGGAGAATTCTTATATTGGTTTCAACAAGAGGATTTAAAGCATTGTGTTGATATTCACAGCTTCATGGTTAGCGCCTGGTCTTTGGATAGCAGTTCGTTGATCAAAGCTTTTTGGAAGGCGGGCATTGTTAACATTTTGTGGAAAATATGGGACTGTCGTAATCATGTTATTTTTGATGATTTGGAGTTTAACATCATTATGATTAGAAGCTTTATCAAAGTGAGTTTTAGAGAGATGGATCGGCACTTCAAGAAGTTGGGTAACTCCAATAATACCTGGTCGGATTATCTCATTTTGCGATCTATTGGTGTGGCTACTCGCGCTAAGCCTCCGCCGATTATGATTGAGGTTTATTGGTGGCCTCCGGCTGTTAGTTGGATGAAGGTCAACACGGATGGTTCGGCTCATGGGGCGCCGGGGAGTATTGCAGCTGGTGGAGTTTTTAGAGACAGCTGGGGTTGGGTACGAGGCTGTTTTCACTTTAAGGGTGGGCGAGGTTTTGCTTTCGAAGCTGAGCTTCTGGCCGTGATCCATGCAATCTCGATTGCCCATAATCGAGGATGGTTTTCTCTATGGGTGGAAGCTGATTCTGAGTATATGGTTCGGCTTCTCCAGGAGAGAAGCATGGACGTTCCTTGGCGTTTCATTGGTCTTTGGAAGCAAGCGATTATGAAAATTTCTGACTTCAATATGCAGGTGTCGCATATTTACCGTGAAGGAAATAGAGCAGCGGACATCATGGCAAATCAAGATCGCGAAGAGGGTTGGTGGCCTTTTGCCATTGAGGAGATAAAGTTGGCGACCAACTTGGATATGGCGACGCATAGTGCGGTTCGCATCAAGAATTAATTTTGCACGAGGTGTGCTGTTTTGGAGGCGTTTTGGGGAGCTTCTGGTTTGGTTTTCGGTTCTTGCTTTGCGAGGGCTTTGGTGCTCGGTGTTGAGCTTGTTGTTGCTTTCTTTTTCGGTTTGTCTGCTACTGGTCGCAGATGGCGGCTGGTTGTGAGCTTCGGCTGTTCGCTGCACAGGTGCTGCGATGCCTCTGTTTGTCGCAGCTGGTTACTTGATGCTGCTGTGTTCTTCGTACGCCATTAGAGGAGTCCACTGCGACGTCTTCCACCGGCCGCTGGGCTCCTCTTTGATGGGTGTTACTGGCCGTGTGGCTCTGTTGGGGTGTTGTGGGAGTCTTGTGCGCGAGCTACTCTTTGAGGTTTGGTAGTTTTGGCGACGGCGTCTCACCGGCCAAAACTACTAGCGTTGGGATGCTTTGCGGTTTTCTTCTGCTTGAGGTGCTAACGGCGACGGCATATAACCGGCTGTTAGCTACCTCTGGTCTTGACGGGCGTGGTGTTTTTGTTGACTTACGGCGACGGCGTCTTACCGGCCGTATTGTCTCTTTTTGCTTGCTCACGGCGACGGCGTCTAACCGGCCGTGTTGCTTTTCTTTTTTCTTTGCGTTTTCTCTTCTTGGTTTGCTGTTGGCGACGGCGTCTCACCGGCCCTCGGCCTACCATTCCTTTGTTTCGTTTTTTGGTTGGGATAGAGCCGAGATTGTTTGGGGACGATGGTTAGGCCGGAGTTCCCGAAACTCTCTCTTCCGCTCTTCTCCTTCTGTTCTTTTTTCTGTTAGACGGGTACTCTTTTTCCTTTTTACGGTTTTTCCCACTGGGTTTTCCGTAAAAAGGTTTTAATGAGGCTCGGCCCTTAGTCTGCTTTTCTTGTGCTTTCAAGGGTTTTTTAGGTTCTTTTTCCTTTTCTTTTTTTTTATATATAAAATGCATTTTAATAATTAATGATTTTCCTGCACCCTAATTTCTTCTTCTTCTTCGACCTAACATCTCAATGCATTGCGACGGAAACGGCGATGGCGCCGGCGGCGCCGGCTGTCACCCCTCACCCAAACCTAACTACACCTCTCTCTCTCTCTCTCCCGTCCACGCAGATCCAGGTCTGGATGTTGCAATTGAGAAATAAAAAAAAGAAAAACAAAGTTTGGATGCTGTGGTCGCCGGAAATGGGGCAGAGAACCTCTGCGGCGGCGGAGCCTTCAAAAAGAGAGAGAGAAAGAGAGAGAGAGAGAGAGAGATCTGCTTCAATAAATAAATAAGGGAAAGAAGGGGGCCCCGGCGGTCGTGGCTGACGGCGGTGCGGCGGGGTCAGGCAGCTGAGTGAGAGGGAGATAACAGAGTCCGGCGGGGGGAGAGAGAGGTCAGGCGGCGGGACGAGAGGGAGAGAGCAGAGGCGGGACAGCGGGGGTAAGGGGTAGGGTGGCAGGGGTAAGGGGGTGAGTTTTGGGTGTGTGAGTTTATTTAAGGTTTAGGTTTAGTTATACATTTTAATTAGATTAATTAATTAGATTTAATTAAAGTAAATATTTCTATTTTAAGAAAGTGACCACTTTCAGTGGGACAAACCAAAATGGAAAGGTGGTCACATTTAGTGTGTTAAGTGTGATAGGTGAAAAAGTGATAAGGTGAATAAAGGAGAATTTTTTTGCCAAAAAAGGAAATGACTCAAGATTCGTGGGACGGCCGAAAAAGGAAAGTGACTCAAGATTCATGAGACGGATGGAGTATTTTATTTTAATTATTGTAATATTGAATTTTATTTTTATTGAAAATTTAAAATTTTAACATAGAAGTGTAGAAATGGAAATTTTGTGGAAATGAGGATTTAAGCATCAACCTAAGCAACAAGGGCTATAGAGGGTTGATGCGTAGGTGAAGACCACCATTTAAGCACCAACCTAAGACACAAGGACTGTGGATGCTCCTATACGACATAATTTTTCAAGAGCTTATAATTGTTAAAGTGTTTTAATAAATTGAGCTTATAAGTTAGCGATTTTTTTATGCTAAAAATAGACGAACTTCAAAAAAAAAGAAATAGTATATAATAAAATAATATATTATAGTTGAATAGTATTTGTAGAATGATTATTACATATAAAATTATGAAAAAAATAAATTAAAGTAGATGAGATTAAACTTATGAAAATTATTTTTAAAAACTTTTAATTTATTTAAAAGTTTATTTTATCAAATATTTTAAACAAGCTTATAAACTTAGCCAAAACACCTTCTAAATTTCTTCATTTATAAATAAGTGGTATTGTTACACCATTACTCTTAAAATTCGAAGAGCTAAACTTGTCCCATCAAAATCCGAAAGAGGTTAGAAAAAGTCAGAACACTTTGCTCCGTATACTAATTACATCAAAGTCCAATATAATTCAAGGATGATAATCATTTGAACTATGACAATTACAAATTCCTTTGTCTAAATGAAATTTAAAAATATCTTTCTGATTGAATTACTTGTGTTGCGCAAACATGGTTCATAATATCCACCCATTTAGGGGCGCTGCCTCGGTCTTCCCTCTCTTATTGGCCGCAAAAAAGAGAGAGATCTTCAGTTATCTCCGAGATAGGATGTGGCAAAGGCTTCAAGGGTGGAATGACGAACGGCTCTCTAAAGCGGGTAAGGAGGTCCTTATTAAAGGAATAGCTCAGGCTATTCCTTCTTATTGCATGGCTATCTTTTCTTTGTCTGTTGGTTTAACGAATGATTTGGAACGGATGTTAAACTCTTTTTGGTTGGGGAATAAAGGCTCGGATGGAAAAAGTATTAATTGGCTGAAATGGGAAAGATTGTGTGTTGATAAGAAGCTCAGTGACTTAGGTTTTCGAAGCCTCCAACTGTTGAATGTGGCCATGCTTGGAAAGATGGGGTGGCGCCTTATTGATGAACCTACTGCTCTTGTTTGTCAAGTTCTTCGAGCCAAGTATTTTCGTAATGGAGATTTTCTTTCGGCAAAAATTGGTCGCAGCCCAAGCTTTACTTGGCGTAGCATTTGCTCGGGTCAGGATTTGATTAGGCAAGGTACCCGTTGGAGGATTGGAGACGGTTCGAGTATTTGGGTTTTCAAAGATCCCTGGCTTCGTTCTCGAGAGCCTTTCAAAGTCTCTGCTCAGCTGTGTCCGCCGGAGCTTGCTGATATTACTATTAAGGAGGTTTAGATTCCTGGTACTAGTTGCTGGGATGTGGATTTGCCTTGCCACTTAGTCCATGAGAGCGAGATTAGTGCGATTATCAGCACGCCTATTTTCCCTAATGCTGGTCCTGACAGGTTGATATGGCATCACTCAAGCAACGGACGTTATTCGGTGAAGACTGGGTATAAACTTGCTAGTTCGTTAACTCTCGATGTTACCCATAATGTCGAGGGTGTTTGGGGAAATCTTTGGAAGTATGATGTTCCTCCTAAAGTTAAACATTTTCTCTAGCGGGTGGCTCGTAATAATCTACCATCTAAAGACAGACTTTTGGCTCGGGGCATTGCGGTCGCTGGTGAGTGTCCCACTTGCAAAGGGGGGTTCGAAAATCTGTGGCATATCTTCCTCTACTGCCCGTTCGTGGAAGATTGTTGGAGACGTAGTGGTTTGGGGGGAACTCTTAATCTTATTGTGGCTGATAGTGAGTCCTTCGATCAAGTTCTCTGCCAGATCCTTGATCACTCGGATGGTGTCTTTAAGGCGAGGGCTTGTATGTTGATGTGGCAGCTGTGTGGAAAGATCGTAATGGTGCTGTTTGGAATAACTGTCTTCCAATCCCAGCTCATTCCATTTCGACTGCTGCTTCGTCTTGGACTGAATGGAAGCTAGCTCGTGAACTTGTTACTCGCAATAGTACAAATGCTTCTTATTCGATTACCTGCGTGGGTTGGCACTCTATTTCGTCGGATACTATTAGATGCAATGTGGACGCGACTTTTTTCACTGAAGAGCGCACTATAGGCATTGGTATGGTTGTGCGGAATTATGAGGGTGCGTTCATTATTGGGAAGTCTATTAAGTTGTCGGGTTGTAGGAGTGTGGAAGAAAATGAGTTGATAGGCATAAAGGAAGCTCTTTCGTGGATCAAGAGTTTGGGTTTTTTGCGAGGTGTGGTGGAGTCAGATTGCAAACGAGCTTGTGATGCTATTAGCTCGAGAGAGAGGAATCTTATGGAGCTTGGAATCATTGCCTCTTCTTGCCGGGAAGAGCTCATGTCGCTTCCAGAGGTTTGCGTTGTGTCGGTTAAACGTCATCAAAATGTTGTCGCTCATTATCTAGCGAAAGCTGCAAGAGATTTTTATTTACATCATGTTTGGAATGAACCCCCGAGCTTTGTGGAAGGTCATCTCCATATCCCATGTTCTTGTGATCAATAAAGATATCTCTCTTTTTCCCTGAAAAAAAAAAGTTACTTCAAAACCCCATCTCGAAAACAAAAAGTTCAAAATCAATTAATTAAGAGCTATTGGCACCTAAATACATAAACTTTGGACCTATTTTATTTTTTCCCATAAACTTTGAAAATTGTCAAAAGATATACGAAGTTTGACTTATTCTGTTTTTTTCCACGAACTTTAAAAATTGTCAAAAGAATACACGAAATTTGACTCATTTTATTTTTTCCCATCAAAATATATTGTTATAGAAAAATGATCCAAATAATATTTTTATAATTAACAATAGATACCGCTTCACTTCAAATTAGACATTGAAAAGTTTTTCAATCACATGATCATGTGATGAATATTTCACGTCATTAATTGAATCAAGCAATGCTAATTAGAATTATACAATTGGACGATAGATAATCATACACTCATTATCTCTCGTTGTCTTTTGACTAGTTAGCTTAATTAATTTAATTAATAATATATGACAATATATAATCATTTAGTTTATTTTTTTATAACAATATATTTCATAGGAAACAATAAAATGAGTCAAAGTTCGTATATATATTTTTTTGACAATTCTCAAAGTTCGTGGGAAAAAAATAAAAGGGTTAATTGCCCCTAAATACACCATCTTTCCTTGAATTCTACAATTGCACATCACCTTTAAAATCCGCCCCTAAATACACCACCTTTCCTTGAATTCCACAATTGCACGTCACCTTTAAATCCGCCCCAAAATACATCACCTTTATATTTTTTCTGTTTTTGCACATGACTAAAAAATCCTCAAGAAATAAATTAAAGTGTTAATTTATAAATTTAAATATATTTTTAGCAGCGAAAATATAATAAAATAAAATTCTTTATAAAGTTTAAAATCATATATATATATAGAGTCAAGTTAAACAAAGAATGACCATATGTATAGAGAATAGAGATTAAATCTAGTCCATCAAAACCGCTTGATCGTGCGGTTATAATTAAATCTGTATCCCAATTTTAATTACCAATTAAAATGAACAAATGATAATTTTATTAAGAAAAGGGTATAACAGTAACTACATTTTGGGTTAAAAACTGCAAGCCCTAAAATCACTCCTCACGTTCTTCAACCCCTCACTCTCTCTCTCTCTCTCATTCCTCAACCTCTCGGTCGTCTCTCACATTCTCTGCAAAATAACTAGCCTCTTTCTTTTTCCATGGCGTCGTCGCGGCGAACGAGGGGTCGGCGTGGTGGACGTTTGAAATCGAACAAGTAAGGCAATGGGTTTTTGAGTTTTGTTCGATTGCTGCTTCAAGAAACAATTTTTGCAAATATTGAACAGGTGAGTAAATGTGTTCATGGCTTAATTTCGTTCGAGTTTTTGTGTTTTGCTTGTTCTTTATTTGTGATTCAAATTTGTAAACGATTTTGTATTTATGATTTTGTTCGAAATTTCCATTGGTGTTTTGATTTAAAATGGAACATGATGTATTACAAGTTTCTTGGCATAGGGTTTCTGATTTTGATCGAATTATTTTGGGGATTTTCGTTCTGCCAAATATTGTTTGCTATAGGGATTTCGATTTTGTTTGAGCCTTTCTACTTTTTTGGCTTGTGTTTGATGTTGAAATCTCTTTTGGGTATTTGGATCTGTGGAAGTACCAAAAAAAATAATACGGTCTCCCCTTAATATTGCAGATTTTGATTTCTTGGAAAAATGGACTTTCTGTTCACAATTGTTGGTTTGTTCCTTATGTTTGTGAGCTTGTTTAAATAGTTATGAGGTCTGTTCGAAATGTATTAATTTTATTTCCAAATGGACCTTCAGTTCACGATTGTTGATTTGTTCTTTATGTTATTGAGTCTGTTCAAATAGTTGTGAGCTCTGTTCGAAATGTACTAATGACTGTGAGCTTGTGAGTTTGTTCAAATAGTTGCAAGGTCCTGTATGTATTGTGTGCTTGTGAGTTTTCTTTATTGTCTGTTATAGTGATTGTGATGTAAATTATATTTGTAATTTTAGCTATATTTCATTCCGGGATATTGTGAATTGCATTTGGCTTATTTGTTGTTGCTGCAATGTGATTTATGGTCAGCTACAAGAGCTTAGGTAAGAATGCAAAAGAAATATGATGCAGATGAGATCATTGAGATGGGCACTCAAGCTGATTATGGATTCAAGTTGGTCACTCCATCTATAGAAAAGAAAGAGTTGGCACTGAAGATTGAGAAAGAGAAATAGCTGATTATAAATTGAGATATGATACGATCGTTGCCAATAGAGGAGTTATGGGAATAAGCTATCCATCTGTTTGCCATTATCTGAGGTAGTTCTACGAGTTTTCCTACTTGTTGCCACCTCACTATACTCCTATGCTCTAATTGCTGGAAATAGAAGTGCTCATGCACTATGCTTATTTAGCTAGCGAAAGTTCATTTTTTGGATGAACGTGCATATTGAGGAAATGCATCTTTTGTACATTTTAGGACGATTGAGAGCATCTAGCCATCTGTGAGGAAATATGTAGCAATTATATTTAAGAGGAGATCATGAGGATGTTTTATCTCTTACATATGTTATTATCGCCAGTTCGTTTGTATTGATAGCTAAAATGCTAAAACTAGTGTACAATCTGATTAATAAAAAAGCTTTGCTATAAATACCATTTTTGAATATTTCTCCTTAGCTTGGATTTTGGGAAATTTTGTGTATTCTAAAATTTCCATCGAGCTGAATTATTAGAATTTTCAAAATTTGGAAAAATTCATGCTTCTATGAAATCTGATTATGTTATGTTCATTTAGAAATTGTATTCTGTTCATTTTCAATTTATGATTCTTTATAGAAAATGAAATTGTGTTCTGTTCATTTTCAACTATATTCTGTTCATTTAGAAATTGTGTTATAGGAAATTAATGCTGGCATAAAATATTTAACACATAATTTTTTGAACAAGCGTAATAAAATTACGAACAACTAAATAAATTATTCGAATTTTTTAGACTGATATAAAATATTTAACATTTTAACTTTTTGAACAGTCCTAAAAAAATATTGTGTTCTAAGAATTTTCAAAATTTGGAGAAATTCATGTTTCCAGGAAATCTGATTATATTATGTTCGTTTAGAAATTGTGTTTTGTTCATTTTCAAATTATGATTCTTCGTAAAAATATTGAACATAAAATATTTTGAACAAGCGTAAAAAAATTACGAACATGTAAAATAAATATTCAATTTTTTTGTTTGGCATAAATTATTCAACATAGAACATTTTGAACAAGGGTAATAAAATTACGAACATATAAATAAAAATTTTTAATTTTACTTGTTGACATACAAATTTAACCACGTAATTATTGTAAAATAATTGAAAAGAAAACAAATCATTGAATTCACCAGCAAAACAAACTAAAATTAGGAGAAAAAATAGTAAAAAAAATAAAAAATAAAAAAGGCAAGAATAGCGTGAATGATTAGATTTAGGATTGAAGCATATCTTTTAATGTAATTAAAGTGATATGGTGTATCTTTCCATATAAATTTTCGGTTATAAATAAATTGTAGTTTACAAAAATAACCTTTCCATATAAAATAAATACATAAATCAGCCTTAATTATAACCATTAGATTAGATTTGATCAAAGATCAAGATTAATTCTCTATTCTCTAAATACTTATCATTCTCTATTGAACCTTTCTATATATATATATATATAGGCCAAGGTTCAATGAAGAAAGCCTAAATGTAAGAAAGAAGAGAGAAGTAGTCTCATCCGTTAATCTTATCTAATCTAACGGACATGATTTATTCACGTCATGTTCAACGGATTTTTCTGTTGAACGTATGGGGGGTCGAACCCCAGAACCCCCAAAAATATTGTATATGTTCACGAATGTTCAACGAAAAAATCTGTTGAACATGGCGTGAATAAATCATGTCCATTAGATTATATAAGATCAACGGATGAGATTTCTTCTCTCTTCTCTCTTACATTTAGGCCTTTTTCATTGAACCTAACCCTATATATATATATATAAATAAGTATTTTCGTAAAGAAATAAATTCTCTAATAAATTTTTAGAAAGAACTTGAATTAAAAAAATAAACAAGTCATTTTTTTTATTAATTGAGGTTTTTTATAAAAGAAAAAGTAAAAAAATCCCTTGAGAGCACAAAACGCAGACTAAGGGCACGAAACTCGAAAAGAGATCGTTAAACAAAGAAACCTGAAGACACTAACGATCCCATAAATCAGGATAGTCGTCCATCTCATCTGACCAACGTCTATGAACTATATTATTCATTGCATTCATGCTATCACTATTGCTATAATCAACCACAAAGTTCCTCGGCTTGTAGCCCATATCCTCCGCATTCCTGAGGCGACCTTTTATGCTACCTTCTGGAACTGCTTGCATCGGCTCACTTCCCATGCCCTTTCCCGTGCCCTTTGGGCGGCCACGTCCCCGCTTGGTCGTCTTGTCCGAGAGTAATTGCATTCCCTGACTAACCTGCTCCTCTAACCGACTAATGCGACTAGTAATATTGTCCGGGCCAAGAGTTGACAAATCCTTGTTACCTTCATGCGAAACACCCCCGCTTTTGTCCAAAGTTTGGTCACGTTCGAGAGCAACAGTTGTGTCGTCAATAAGCGGTGTGTTCAAACCCGTGCCATCCGGAGCCTCCATCTCCAAAGTTTCCTCCACATCCGAGTCCTCCTCGTTAATGACCAAGTCACTATCTTTAATCACATCTTTATCCCCCTGAATCGGAACCAGTATTTTGTCCAACAAATCCGGCTCAGATAAATGAACCCCGAAAGACGGTCCAGAAATATGATCCACGCCCGTTTCCAAACAATTCTCCGCATTATTCTCCAAGTCCAGAGCCTGAAATGCATTTTGCGTCTCGACAGCCTCTTTCTGAAGAACCGGAACAACAATTTGTTTTTTTACCGCCTGTTCGGCGACCTTTGACCAAGCCGCAGCAGGTTTAGCATGAGCAACCTGCTGTTGCTTCTTCAAAGGGGCAGCCTCCTGCTGCCCAAACTCTGACTGCGCCGGGTTTGCAGCCTGTTCGTTCGAGGTAATCGCCGCCTGCCAATGCGGCCCATTGTGAACTTGCGTAAGCTTAGCCTTGTCATTCACAGTGTCATTCTGCTCACCCATCCCCCCAAACTTCGACTTGCGGCATCTATCGGGGGAGTGTCCCGTAATCTTGCAACGACCACAATAAAGAGGGAGATTTTTGAAAACAAACTCAATATGAAAAGAAAAATCCTCCATATCAATAAGAAGAGTATTAGGAAGAGGGTGAGACATATCTATTTCAACAAGAATACGGGCGAAATGTCCAAAATCTCTACCTGCCGAAGCACCATCGATCTTTAGAGGATGGCCCAAGTAACGTCCAATTCCAGAGAGAACTTGTGGATTCCAATACTCGATAGGAAGATAATGAATTCGAACCCAAACATTCGCCAAGGGAGAGTTTTCTTTGAACGGATCAAAGTTGCGAGTCCACTCTCGGAGCCGAAGAAGACCCTTTGACAGCTCCCAGATCACCTTCGCCTTTGCCGTAGCTTTATCAGTCACTGTAGTAAAACGGAGCGTGTAAAATCCCTTTCCCAGCGGAATCAGTTGCCAGTCAGAATTTATACCCCAAATCTGTTGAAGTTTCGACTTCAACTCCATAGTTGAACGTGGCTTATCGCCTTTCCCCAACAGTAGTCGTCCTGTTAGTGCATGCTCAAAAGCTTGGACCTCCTTTAAATATAAAGCCTTAGGAATTTTGAGAGAGAATTGATCTCCTTCTTTCGTTGGACGTAAATCATGAAAAACATGAGCAGCTAAATCTTGCCGTTTAACAGGTCGCTTAACAGTAGCACTAGCATAAGAAATCCTAGCGTTATCTGCCACGCTAGGATTTACAGAATTCCTATCAACTGCCGTGCAATCGGCAACACAAGGATTTGTGGCCGATGTCTTCCCAGTGGCATCCTGGGCCTCAGTAGTCTTCACCTCGCTGTTACCAACCGTGGCAGATATAGACCGAGCGGAAGAAGATCGAGCTTGAGGGTGTTCAAAATTCGCAGAAACAGAGGGAAGATTTAGGAATCCCTTATCCTGATTTTCGGCCGACGAGGTGGCCCGAGCAGCCGAATGAGTCATCGAATAAAAGCTTGAGGGAGGAGTTCTTGAAGCTCCCTTATCATGAGCTCCGGCCGGCGAGGTAGTCATTGGACTGCCGGAGCAGCAGTACGAGGTTCCAGTCCGGTGGCGGCTAGGGAGGTCCGAGACAGGTGGACGGCCGGACCGGTGGGTTCGCCGCGCTGCTGCTGCTGGTCTGCCTGCACCGGTCGCCGCGCTGCTGCTGCTGGATCTGCACCGGTCGCCGCGCCCGCGCTGCTGCTGCTGGATCGTGAGCGGGACGACGCTGCAACAAGCTGGAGGACGACGCCGCGCTGTTGGTCTGCCTGTGTTGCTGCTGGGAGGAAGACACCTGGGCAGCGAGCACTTTGCTGTGCTTCACCGGTTGAGGGAAGCGGCGCCGGCTCCGGTGGGAGTCGGTCAAAAATATCGGCCCCTCCAAGAAAAAGTCGCCAGCTTTTAAGCATGCGCTGCCACTTTTTCCAACTCGGCGTGAAAAAAGAAAATTTCGTTTAATGTCTTTTTATATCTGCAAGAAAAGTAAAAGTCATAAATTTTTCAAAAAAATATAATAAAAAATAAACAAGTCATGACATTAAGAAAATAAAATGAAACTTTTATTTTAATAAATTTCACACGAATTCGATATAATTTGGAATTTAGAGTTACAATAATCAAAAGTACCACATGAATAATATAATGAGTTTGAAAGAAACATTTTTATTTTTTATTTTTTTAAAGAGGTTCGACGCGCCCATTCGACTCTCCACACGCCTCCAATGTCATTTACCTGAAATATTAAATATGGGATAAGCATACATAGTATACTTAGTGTGGGAACATGCAATTATTGTCCACGTTAATAAAATGGTAACACATACGATCATAACATTCAAAACGACACAGTTTTGCCATCTGGAAGCCACGCCATTTAAAGTGGTAACACCCTAATCTAATTAAAGTGTTAAATATAAATTTAAATATATTTTTAGCAGCGGAAATATAATAAAATAAAATTCTTTATATATTTCCGCTGTTAAAAAGATATTTAAATTTATAAATTAACACTTTAATTTATTTTTTGTGGATTTTTTAGTCATGTGCAAAAACAGAAAAAATATAAAGGTTATGTATTTTGGGGCGGATTTAAAGGTGATGTGCAATTGTAGAATTCAAGGAAATGTGGTGTATTTAGGGGCGGATTTTAAAGGTGATGTGCAATTGTAGAATTCAAGGAAATGTGGTGTATTTAGGGGCAATTAACCCAAAATAAAATGAGTCAAAATTTATGTATTTTTGACAATTTTCAAAATTCATTGAAAAACCAAAATATGCCCAAAGTTCGTGTATATAACCCATTAATTAACCTTAAATTTAGACATGTTAAGCTCAAACTTGACTATATATATATATATATATATATATATATATATATATATATATATATATATATATGAAACACCAGTTTTTTTTGTTCACGCCAATTTTTCTCTTTCCTTCCACTATGCATTTTTTTCCACATTTTCTCTCTCCTCTCTCTATCACACGTTTTGTTTTTTTTTTTTTCACTCTTTTTTTCATACAATTTCTCTCTCTTCTACTCTCTCTCTTTCATACTTGAGTGATTTTCTTTAAAAAAAAAATTGATATATGAAAAGATATTCTATATGTATCTTAAATTAAAGATAATGACAAGATTTTTATTTTGGTATAAAAATCATAAAATATGAATTTGAAACAAATAAGTTATTATAATTAAAACTTTTATGATAATTATTTTTCTCTCTCTTCTTTTATATTTTTATCTCTTCATTTTTTGCACTATTATTATTGTTGTTATTATATCGTAATTATTTTATTGTAATTTAATAATTGTTGTTATTATATATTTTTTTCTCTCTCCCTCTTTACTACAAAAAATCTTTTATCTTTCCTCTTTTGATAAAAAATTAATTTAGAATGAATAAGTTATGATTATTTAAAGTTTTAAAATATAGTATTTTGTTCTTTCCTCTCTATTTTAATGAGTGTTAATTTTCTCTTTAATGACATGTTTACTTTTTTCTATTATATTAATTTAATTATTTTTCTTTTTTTCTTTTTTGTATTTTTAGATAAAAATAAGTAAATATCATGTGTTTGTGTTTACATATATTTTTTAAATTATAATAGTTTAAATATAATAGAGGTGAAGGAATATATATTGGTTCATTTTATAACTCTTTTTTAAAAATAATTTTTTTGTATTAATGTTAATATAACTTTGTAGATGAAATTAGTATATATATTAAAAAATATAATTTCAAATATTTTTTTATATTTGTGAATTATTTATTGATTATGATGCATCATACTTTATAATTATAATAAAGTATAATGCTAATTTTTATTATCAAATAATTATTAATTATTTAATAACTATAATTGTCATTACACTTAATATGTTGAAAATTTACGTTTTCAAATCCATAATTTTATTGAGTAATTGATGTCGTTTAATTTCGATACTCGCCGTGCGTCGCACGGGAGATCGTTCTAGTTAACCTTAAATTTAGACATGTTAAGCTCAAACTTGACGAATTGATCCCAATATAGTTGAAAAATTATAGAATTGAAAAAAATGAAACATATATAAATTATATTTTTAAAGATTATATTTTTTTTTGAAATCAATCTCTTCTTATTTTTAACAAAATTTCATAATGCAGTCTGAGTATATCCATAGTTATAATTTTTTGGATCTATGTATTTTTTATTTTAACAGAATTACGTGGTATGAGATAAGACGTGATATTTTTGACTGTGACATGACTGATATGTATTAATTTATTATATATCAATATTATGTTTGATAATATATATAAAAAAGATTTTGCTCTATCACACCTCCCACGTTTGATACAGAATCTAAAAAATATGAATACTAGATAACATGCCATTAATTTATAAAGGGCTTTGAGTTTTGAAGCAAACAATATATTAAGATGTTATAGGTATTTAAACCACACTTATCATGCATAGCAAATAAGCCATATCCATATTTTTACATTTAATGTTAAAGTAAAAAAAGCTTAGAAATATACTTGAAGTTAACTCACAAGTTATGTACTACCATCAGATTAAACAAAGAAATGAAAAGATATAAATGAAATACATTTGAATCGTCCATAATATTTCAATGGTCAAAATTGAGAAGGCTTAGATACAATTCTTTTCGTTCCGCGAAATTTTTGTAGTATTTGTTTTGAATTGTCCCGCAAACTTTAAGCACTTTTCTTATATGATAATTTTTTTTCTTTATTTATATATATTTTTTTTACTTATCACACTTAACACATAAAATATTAATTCTTTAAAATTCGAGCCGAAATTTTTTTTGCTCAAGTTTCGCGAAACAGAGAGAGTAACTTATGCCATCCTCGATCCAACTATTGAACCGTAATTTCTTGGTGTTCAACTCTTGAAATGGGTTAAAATAGTACCAATAGAGAGGGTGCATAATTCGAATACAGACCTTTTAGGGTAAATCTCAATTAGCACAATAATTTAGTTGTGTAATTTATGATTTTGCAGTAGCCTCTTTTTGAGGCGTATGTAACTGTATATAGGAATGTAGCAAGGCATTATTATGTGGCCACTGAATATTCCTCGATTCCAATTTCTCAGGGCGCCAAAATTTTACTCCAAAAACAATAAAAAAAAAAAATCTGCATTCAAAAAGAAAATAAAAAATTGAAATGAAAAGAAAAAAATAAAAAGAGGACAGGCGTGAAAGGTCTCTGAGATAAAACCCCTCCCTCTTCTGCTACCTCGTTTGCTTAACTCTCTCTCGCTCTGTCTCCCTCTCTCTCTCTCTACAACCCTCCTCCTAAAGCGCAGAAGAAACATTACTAGATATGCGAGTTAGCCCAAGATTCAACCTTTCGAGCTCCCGCTTCTTGTCTTGAAGATAATGAGCAGAGGCCCCCGCGTCTTCTTCTCCGAAGAAGAAGATGGTTCCCCAAAATCCAATCTTTGACGCCCTTTACTGCGAGGAGGAGCGCTTCGACGACGACGGCGGCGAGTCCAAAATCGAGGATCTCGGCGAGATTCAAAAACCCCCTTTTGCTATTTTGCCTGACCACGACTTTTTCTGGGAGGAAGAAGAGCTTAAAAACCTTTTATTGAAGGAAAAAAATGAATCCTCTTTGATATATAACGAGTTAGACTTCGATTCGTCTCTGAAATCGGCGAGGAGCGAGGCGATTAGCTGGATGCTGAAGGTGATTCGGCGCTACGCCTTCAACGCCGCGACCGCCGCCTTAGCCGTGAACTATTACGACAGATTTGTTACCAGCTGCTGCTTTCAGAAGGAGAAGCCATGGATGAGTCAGTTGGCTGCCGTCGCGTGTCTCTCTGTAGCTGCGAAAGTGGAGGAGACTCAAGTGCCGCTTTTGTTAGATTTGCAAGTAGGTTTGATTTAATCGGCATTTTCTTTTTTGCGCCTCTGAGAGTTTTCATTTCTAGGGTTATTCATTTGGTTTGGGTGTATCGTAGGTTGAGGAATCTAAGTATCTGTTCGAGGCGAAGACGATTCAGAGAATGGAGCTTCTCCTACTCTCCACGCTCCAATGGAGGATGAATCCGGTGACGCCCATGTCCTTCTTCGACCACATTGCGAGGCGATTTGAGTTTGTGAGGAATCTACATTGGGAATTTTTAAGGAGATGCGAGGGTGTCATTCTCTCAGCTATAGCTGGTATGTAGATCACTTGATTTTGGCTTTTGATTGAATGGATTTGTTGTCAAATGATTGATTCTTGACAAGAATTTATATTAGTGCAGATTCTAGGTTGGTACATTATCTGCCTTCTGTTATTGCTGCTGCAACAATGATTTATGCAATTAGAGAGATAGGAGATGAAGATGTTGTGGAATATGAAGATCAGCTTATGCTTGTGCTGAAAGCTAGCAAGGTCTGATTGAAATTGTGTTGTTGCTTGTTGTTTGATCAAAACCTATTAGCAAATGTGATTGTTGATGGACATTCTTGTTTTGCTAAATAGGAAGAGATTGATGATTGCCTCACACTCATCTTGGAGGCAACGGGTGGTTTGAGCCGTAAATCTTGCTGCAAGCGCAAATTTGATTCAATCCCAAGCAGCCCGAGTGGTGTCATTGATGCCTACTTCAGCTCTGATAGCTCCGTTGATTCGTGGGCCGTTGCATTGTCAGCATCATCCTCACCGGAGCCTTTGTTCAAGAGAAGCAGAGCTCTGGCCCCTCTAAGCAGCATGTCCGTCGGCCCTGGCTAGTCCTACTAATTGAACTCTTATCTCCATGATATTGGCAGTGGTACTTAATAATCACTCCCTCTATGTTTTTTCTACTCATAATTTAGCGAAATCATGCAACATTACTTGCTTGTGCTCATTGTATCTCTGACCTATTCATGTGATGATGGATTAGACATCCAAACAATTGACTCCACCACCTCTTTGGTTGTGGATGGAGAGTGAGATTGAAGAGAGAGAGGTTTTTGAAGTTTTTTACCCTCTTAAAGATGCTCGATAGATCGTTTTGGTCAATGAGTATGGTGTTCGAGACATCGTTTGAACTATATGGCATCGTGTCGTTGCATATCATGCTTAGATAATGGCTATAGCTAGGTTTGATGAAGAATCACATAGAGGGATGGGTTTAGTTATTTTCTTAAAGGAGGAATTCATGAATCCATAAAAGGATTTCGATCTAGGGTAAGTTGTTAAAGGACTATGTGCTTCTTTAACTTGTTTCCTATTCTTGCATCATATAATATGATCCAACTTGTGCTTTGTTTGCTTGGTTTTGACCTAATTCACAAACGCATTCTCTCCTCATTGTGTGTGTGTGTGTTCTTGATCTCTGAGTTTTATAGTATTTTGGAGTTTTGGATAGTTGGTAAGATTCTCTAGAGTAATTTATGGCATATAGTACTTGATAATCAAGCTTGTATCCAAATAAATCTTCCCTTCATCTGCCCCACAATGAGTTTTGCCTTAGTTTCATATGATTTGTTGTGGTTTGTTATGTGGTTAATTGCTTGTTGAGTTTATTGTTTCAGTGCACGTCAAAGAGTAGGGTTTTGAGTTGGTGTTGTTTGTGTGAGATCGTTTCATGATCAGAAATTTTAGTATGGACAAAATCAAGAGGGTGTTTGGCTAACTTTATAAGTTTCGTAAAACATTTTATAAGTTATTTAGGAGCTTATAAACTTTTGAGTGTTTAGCGAAATGAGTTTCTAAATGACTTATAAATTGTAAAAATAAGTTCCAACAATTTACAAGTTTCTTATTAAATAAGTTTCTCAATCCTAACTTTTGTTCATAATCTTATAAGCAACAATCATTTTAAGAAAATGTCCTTACTATGATTTGTTATTTTTATTTTAACTTTTTAACCTAAGCTTAATCAAACATCTTCTAATTAATGATTTTAAACACAAGAGTAATATTGTGTTGTGCTTATCATTGTTTTTTTTTCTTTTTATATATATATAATAAATAATGTTGAATGGTATTATTTTTATAAAAAATTTATTTAGTGTTGATAAAAGTATCATTTGAAAGACCTTGTGTAGTTTTAGTTAATGAGACTTTGGTATAAATTTTTGTTATTGTGGTTGGGCATTGAATATGATTGAATGACTGGTGCTGAGTTATCTTGTAGAGGATTGCACATGGTTGATTTGTTAGCTTACTAAGAATTGTTTTTTTACACTTTTGTTTGGGGTGGGGAAAGGATGAGGACAATTAGGGACCATAGAATGCTACAATTTTTTTTGCATCTTGGGACCAATTGCAAGAACTCTTGGAATATGTATTGGTTAAAGGTGAAATAAATATTTTGCAAGATAAGTGGGTGCAAAAAGCTGAAACAGTCAGCTAAGTTGGCAAGGACAACAAAATTAACTAGGGAAGTTATAGAGTCGAGATGAGTCGAATGTGGTTGAATTCATGTTTCGTTTGATATGGAAGTGAGCTCCAGATTTATTTATCTTTTAAATGAATTTTTTAATTTGAATTTGAATATAAACAAAAATTTTATTCATAAAGAAATAAATTTCTTGCTCTCAGAAATATAGTGTTACTATTATTTAAGTTCATCATTTTATTCTAACAAATTAAATTAAGTAGGAATTTTATATATTTATTTACTATTTATTTATTTTTACTTGTATTTATTGTTATTGTTACATAATTATGTTGGTAGGTTAGGAAGAAAAGTTTTAAAGTGATTTAAGCAATGATTATGATTATGTTGAAAATGAGAAACAACAATGATTTGTGAGGGTTTGGATCCAATGGGGTCCACCAAATAATTATAATAGATCTTATGATGACTGCATCTTGTCTTGTACAAAATCATACTCCCTCCGTCCACCAATTAAATGCCTATATGAAAAAACACGGGTTTTAAGAAAAAAGTGTATTTTTATTAGTTGAGTGGAGAAAGGGTCTCATTTTTTAAGAAAAAGTGTATTTTTATTAGTTGAGTGGAGAAAGAGTCCCACTTTTTTGTAAAGAATCTTTGATTTTTTTGATTAAATAATGAATAAAAACTTATCAAAAATAGGTAGGCCTTGTTTTTGTGGACGGACCAAAAAGGCAAGTAGGCCTTGAATTGGTGGACGGAGAGAGTATGTGTTTGAAGAACAATAATGCTATTTGAACAAAATATAATTAAATATCTTATAAAATAAATTTATTTAAAAAAATTGATTTAAAATAAAATAGGATTTAACTAATTTTATTGCTTTTTTTATATTGCAATTTTTTAATAACTTTTTTAATTACTATTATTTTTAAAGTACACAAACTACAAATGAAATAATAAAAAATAATATTTTTTTTAATAAATTATGAAAAAAATTACAATATGGAAGAAACAATAAAACTAACTAAATCTTTTTAAAACTTGAATCAAAATTTATAAATAAACTACTTTTTAAAAGTTTTTAACTTAATTTTTGTTTGGATAAATTTTGTCAAAATAGTACTACTCTTTGAAAAATATCATGTCGTATAATATTTATTCCGAATACGAAATATTTAGAGTGGATTTTGAAAATAGCCACTTTGGAATAGTAAAATTAAAAAACACCCACTAAGATAAGAAATTAAAAAAATACCCACATTTACCATTTTACTCTTGCATATAAAATTTGTACAAATACCCATGAATTCACAACAAGTCGAATTCACAATCAGGATTTATTTTGGTTGTGAATTTAAGCTTTAAAACTCGAATTTACAACTGAATTACAAATATTAGTTGTGAATTCAAGTTTTAAAGTTTGAATTCACAACTTAAAAATAGTGTTAGTCGTGAATTCAAAACTATAAATAGTGTTAGTTGTGAATTCGCGTGAATTCACGACCAATAAAACTTGAATTCACAACCAACACTATTTCTAGTTGTGAATTGACAACCAATAAAACTTGAATTCACAACCAACACTATTTTTAGTTGTGAATTCACAACCAACGCTAATAATTCAATTGTGAATTCATAATTCAGTTGTGAATTCATAAATCTGGTTGTGAATTCATAAATGTTAATTAATGAAATATCAAAACTTATTTTTACTTTGTGGAACTGTGCACTTTGCATATTAGTTCCAAAACTTATTTTTTTCTTCGTAGATTTTCAATTAATTAACCATTGTTAATTAATGAAATACTTTGCAGATTTGACTACTTAAAATACACGAACCAGGATTCCATGGTGTCGCCAACATTAATAAATCTTTTCAATTCGCTGATGTTTCTAATTTTGTAGGCGATGACTTTGTGACTTGCCATAGACAAATAAGATCTAGAGATCGTGGACGAGGGTGACAATGCGAAATCGACAAGATTGGTGAGGTTGGATCTGACGAGATGGAATGAGATGAAGGATAATGGTGGTTGGTGTGGGCGGTGGACAACGTAGATGGAGCAGCAGCAGCTCTGCCGGTGCGGCGACATTAGCTGAAATCGAAGGAATTGGCGACGACGCAACAGGAAGAAAGAGACCGTACGTACCAGATGGAGAGAAAGAGGAGAGAGAGAGAGAGAAAGAGATAGAGAGATGAGAGACCAGACGAAGAGAAAGAGGAGAGAGAGAAAGAAAGAGGAGAGAGAAGAGAAAGAGAGAGAGAGGAGAGAGAAAGAGTGCGTACCAGAAGGAAAGAGAGAAAGAGAGAGAAGAGAAAGAGAAAGAGAGAGGAGAGAGAGAGATACAGGTGATATTTTTTTTAAAAAAATGTGTAGTGTATTTGTGGTTAATTTTTTAATTTTAATCTTAGGGGCAAGTTTGTCATTTAACACAAAAAGTGGATATTTTTTAAAAAATTTATTTGAGTGGGTAAATTTTAATTTTACTAAAAAACGTGGCTACTCTCATATATTAACCCAAATATTTATCACATTCTTTTTATTTATTAACAAAAGAATTGTCACATTTATTTATCATAGTAAATTTTATATAAGTTCACTTATATTTAAATATCTTTTCTACTTCATAAATAATTTTATTTATATTTATTAAAATTCATGTTATCTATTGTTGGGAATTTAATGAAATATCCTATCCCTAGTTTTGATGATACCAAAACTCCTTGTTCTTATTGTAATAGACTAGAACCTTTTGAATTTAAGTGTTAGAGTTCATGTTTTTTAGTTAGGCTGCTAAAGACTGAAGACTGAAGTTTGCTGCGAAAAGACAGAGTCAAATACCGATGTATTGACTCGACGGGAGTTTCACTGAATGATCAGTGTTAACTGATGTGTTAATGCGGACTATGTGGAATTAGCGGACTGATACTCTAGACAAGTATAGTTGACATTCTTCATCAGACTGAAACACTGAAACCAATATTAAATGCTTATGCAACCGCATTAAATGCAGAGATTTTGAAGATCGTCATTTCTCTGTAGAGAGTTCCTATTTGGTGCAAGCTTTTCAAAGGCGCTCTACCTGTCGTACCTTTGAGACGCCGTCCTTCACCAAAACAGGAATCTCAAATATTGTAACCTCAGCCAAATTCAAAGTTACTCTCACAAGGGACGAACTCTTGAAGACTTTCTCTCCAATGGATCCATTCAAGACTTCGCCTATAAATAGAGCTCGAGGAACACTGCAATCTTCACCGATTCAAACGCACAAGCTGAACCTCTGCCAAATTTGCAACTCAGCCTTCAACTGTCTTCAAAAGTTTGAATCGAAGAAGAGAATCCCCAAAGTCTAAATCAATTCACTGATTATCTATATTCTCTTGTCACCTTAGGCAAATTCTTATATTACCCAAAGTCTAAGTTTTCGATTACTTGAGAGCCTATTCTCAGTAATCTTAGTTGGAAGAGTTCAAACCCCTTTTCAACCGAGCGAAAAAAGTGTTTGAGTAGAGCGGAGTTCAGACCAGGGTTCTGACTCCAGAGATCTTAGCCAAGCGCTACAAAGGCATTTGTGTGTGTTTTAGCGTGCTAAGAGCGAGCGAGAAATCCAACCTAGTGTGTTGGTACTGAAAATTTGATTTTCAGTTGTAAGGTTTGCTGTGCACCCGTAAGCATTAGCCCAGAGTGTTTGTCAGACTAATCATCTGGTCGTGGACATTGGAAATTATTTTCCGAACCACGTAAAAATTCTTGTGTTCTTTATCTGCTTTCAGTTATTCCTTATTTGCGTTAAACTTGTTTTTCAACTGAACTGGATTACTGAAAAGTGTAACTAAGGATTTTGTTAAGTGACAAACTCTTTCTAAATGCTATTTGGATTAAGTTTAAATTTCTGATGCTCAGTCAATAGTCTAACTGATCAATCTTTTGATAATCAGTAAGATTAGTAACTCTACTCTGTTTTACAAACTCTAGACTAAAGCCTTACGTGGATATCAGTTAAAGCTCTGTGCTTGACTAAAATTAAAAATACTAAAGTCACTTCAGGATCAGTCTACAACCATTTTCCAACTGAAATTTGATTTGTCTATATTCGATCCGCGAAAAATAGCCTACTGGTGTATTCCCCCCCATACACCTATTTAGTCAACCCTCCGGGACCCAACAATTGGTATCAGAGCAGTTTGTTCGCAAGAAAAAGATGCTTTGACCCGGTTCTACTGAACTAGATCCTTTTTATAGAGAGTTTTTAAAACTTTTCAAAGTTTTCTTTACTCCATCGTGTTACGTGCTCCATATCTATTTTTCTTTCTGCTTCTTTCATGGCTACTAATCCTGGCAACGTTTCATCTCGTCCAATATTCACTGTTGAGAATTACCACATATGGAAATTCCGAGTGAGGAGCTACCTTAAAGCCCAACATTGCAAAATGTGGGAAATCATCACCGACGGTCCAATCATCATCTGGACAATTGAGAAGAAGGTATCTCTAGACATCACAAAGGATCCCTACGACGAAACAACAGTCAAATCAAAATCAGAATTCACCACTGAAGAAAGGAAGCTTGATGAACTGGACGATCATGCCAAGAACATCATCTCCAGCACCGTACCAGACAAACACATCGCAAAACTGATGAGGTGCGATACTGCAAAGGAGATGTGGGAAACGCTCAAGAGAGTGTGCGTCGGATCAGAAGAAATTTTGGAGAACAAGCTATCAATTGCTTGTCAGAAATTCGATTCATTCAAAATGTTGAAGAATGAATCAGTCGACGAAATGGAGTACAAATTTAATCAACTACTGAACAAGATTCAGTCGATGTCAAAGGATAAGTACAATCAACGGGACATCAACCTCAAAGTCATTCGTGCTCTTCCAGCTGCCAACTGAGAAACTTTTCTTCATTCTCAAGGTGAACGAGTTTGACCTCAACAAGAATAAACCTGTTGGATTAGACGAAGACATCCCTACAACATCAAAGGGTGTCGCACTGAAGGCCTCAACAAAAGAAAGCAAGAAACAATCGAAGAAATCAACTGACCAGAAAGTAGAGGATTTCCTTAATCAATACGCTTTGTTGACTGAAAGATTCAACAGAATAGAATCCAAGTTCCAAAGGTACAAGAAGAAGTTCCACAGGAGGAACTACAAAGGAAAGAGAGAGAGCACAAATCCAGACACTCCACCGACAGGAGCGGAGAAAAGAAATTATCCACTACCAATCTGAGAGACGTGGAATGCTTTGGATGCCTGAAGAAAGGACACTACAGAATAGACTGCCCTGAACTTTTGCCCGAAGAACGCAAAGAGTTACAAGCCAAACGGGATCGCAAGTACGCAAGGAGGAAATCGATGATGGTTGGAGATGCTGAAAACTTTGTATCAACGTCTATGTCATCGACTGATAAACATGCATTTTTACCTCTTGTTGTGTCATTTTGATGTTTAGTTATGAGGATTTTGTGTGTTTGATGGTTTATTTGAGCTTATATTGGTTTATGGTCAAGAACTTGTCACTTGCTTTTTGTTTGAACGAATTTTCAGAAATAATGAAGCAGAATTTGAAAACAATGGCTGAAATACAAGTTGTAGATCGTCTCGAGAGGAGTTCGTAAGAGTAAATGAATCATAAATCGGAGTTCGGACGAGAGAGAACGAGCCAAAACAAAATTGCTGCACAAAGCTGTCAGGACCTCGTCGAGAATTCGGCGCCTCATGCGGGCTGGGCGCGCGGCCGCGCCTCGGGCCGCGTGACAGCACAAATTTTGCGCGAATTTTCTATTATTTTAGTTATTTTTTGATCCTACACGGTTTTGACCTATATTTTGAGACCTAGGGCATATAAATACTCCCCAGAAACATATTGAAAAGAACTTTTATCAACCTTTCATCATATTTTTACTTTTCCTGAGAGCTGTGAGAGATGGAGAACGGAGCAAGAGCAAGATTGAAGATTCTCAACTTTACTACGGTTTCATTGTTGAATGTTTTACAATTTTATTGAGATATTGATTTTTAGTCATATGTCTATGTGTGACTAAAATCCCTTTTTCCCAGGGTTTAGGGAGTAGACATGATTTCAATTTCTGACTGTTTGATTCAATTAATTGAGATTGATATTCATTTTTATGTTCTTGTTATAATTGTTTGCTTTATTTCTTGATCACCAATTTAGCATAATCATAGGTTTTAATTTTAGATCAGGAGATGATGATTATTACCTGAACTAAGAACATAGAATACATTTATTTTAATTCTAAAGGGAATTGATAATTGTGAGGGCGTTAATCCTAGGAACTTTTAGGAGTTACATGTTAGAAGTGTGATCCAGGGATGGTAGCCTTGCATGTAATCAACGGTTTGTATGCCACGGGAGTGGGTATGAACTAGGTTAGAGATTGCCTTAGGAATTATCTCATTCATTGAATTGAACATGTTAGTTAGTGATATCTGTTGAAACCTTTGCATTGGGAAATCTTCTCTTATCTGTTTTTCTATTACGCAACTTGATTTATTTTGTTTATTGTTATTTATTGTTGGGAACCCCATGGAATATCAGGTTTTATTTTGATGATACCAAAATCCTTAGGTTTGATTTGTAACAGACTAGAACTGTTTTGAACTCAAGTGTTAGAGTTCGTTTCTAGTTTAGTTAGCAGTTCTGAAGACTGAAGACTGAAGGACCGAAGGATTGAAGGACTGAAGACTGAAGATACCAACTGAAGTATCAGTTGAAGAATCAGTTCAGAACTGATTACTTAATGCGTGCTTCGAGGACTCAGCAGACTGATACTAAAGTAAAGTATCAGTTAAACATTCTTCCTCGGACTGAACTTCCAACGTTCAAAGGATGCCACGTGCGTACACGTACAACCGCATTAAATGCAGAGATCTCAGGATCATCCCTCTCTGCAGAGGTCATTCCTATTTGGTGGCTACTTTATCAGAGACGTCACATCTCCTGTCCCTCAAGAGAGTTGTTTCCACCAAACAAGGAACCTCGAAGATTGAAGCCTCGGCCCAAATTCGAATTGCTCTCCAACGGAAGAAATCTTGAAGACAGTCTCCGCCAACGGATCTATTCAAGACCTCTCCAATAAATAGCGCTCGAGGATCAACTTCAATCTTCACCGATTCAACGACCTAAGCTGAAGCTCTGCCGAAATTGCTACTCAGCCCAAAACTTAATCTCCCCAAAGCTTGAATCGAAGAAGAGAATTCCAAAGCCAAAATCAGTCACTACTGATTACACACATTCTCTTAGACCTTAGGCATATATCTGTTTACCTAGAAGCCCAGGTCAAAACTTGCTCCAAAGAACTTGTTCTTTGAAGTATAGTTGACAAGTTTTTCAAACCTCCATTCGCAAGAAAGAAGCCGAGTGTTTGAGTGAATAGGAGTTCAGGAAGGTACTCTGACTCTGTGAGATCCTAGTGCAAGGTCGTGTTAGGAGTGAGAAATCCGACGCGAGTGAAGTGTGGGTACTGAAGTAAGGTCTCTTCAGTGAAACGGTTGTGTGCACCCGGTAAGCACACGGTTCGGTTTGCAGTACACTAGTTAAGCACTTGCGGAGTGAATTATTGGTCTGATCAACCGACCGTGGATGTAGGAAAAGGTTTTCCGAACCACGTAAAACTCTTTGTGTTATTTACAGCTTTCAGTCTTTCCATTCTTATCTGTGTTCTTACTGTTGATAAACTGAATACTGAATAACCGCAAAGAGAAACCTAAGACTAACAACGTGCTCAACCGAGGCTATTACGAAACAAGTTTATTTCCGCTGCGTATGATATTAGTTTGACTGATCTATCTTCTGATAGTCAGGAAGATTTATATCATCTCTGTTTTAGCAAACTCGACTGAAGCCCTTACGTGCATCAGTTAAGTTCCAGTGACTTAACTGATAACTCATTACTGAAGAGTTTTCAGTATCAGTCATCAACCCTGTTTGGTCAAAACTCTTTTCAGTCAACATGTGTCAAAGTTTGCGTGTAAAGTTTCGTTTTGATCTCACTCTAGAGATCCCTCTGTTTTTAGAGGAATTCGTCAAAAATAGCCCATAGGTGTATTCCCCCCCATACACCTATTCGAGACCCTCCGAACCTAACATTTATTTATTTAGTTTTAAAAACAAAACTCTTAATTTCGTTTATCCAGATAGAGTAGAATAATTTAGGATAGGAATTGGTTAATTCAGTCTATGTGGAATACGACCTTGCTTGCTACTGTACACAATTGCACTCGTACACTTGCGGCGTGTCAAATAAAATAGCGAACAAGTTTTTGGCGCCGTTGCCGGTGACTGATTTTTATCAGTACTATCTGTTAATTGTTTGATACTACTCTGGATTTTTTATTTCAGTTTATTTAAATTTTGTTCTTTGTTTTTCCTGTGGTTCTAATTCTTGTGTTTGGAGCTTTCCAGGTAGTGAATGAACACACGATCTCAGAATCTTCCTCTTGAAGATTTTGATCCAGAAATTGCAGCTACGCTTCGCCTTAACAACAGCCAGAAAACTAAAGCCACACTGAACACTATGGCCACCGCAGAAGAAGTTCGTGCCATGAAAGAACAGCTGCAGAGTCTGATGGATGCTCAGAAAGCTTTGGAAAATCAGAAGCAGCCACCGATCAATGAGGCGTTCACTCCGCAGTATCAGTTTCATGAGCCTCCAAGAGTCAACGCAAATAATTTTGAGCTCAAGACTGGTTTGATCACGATGGTGCAGCAAAACTAGTATGGAGGTAAAGTTGTGGAGGACCCTAATGCACATCTGGCGCAATTCCTGGAGCTGTGCAGCACTGTTAAGATGAATGGGGTCCCTGATGACATTATACGACTCCGCCTTTTCCCAATCTCACTCAGGGATAAGGCAAAGTCGTGGTATCAAACTCTACAGTTGGGAGCTAATCCAGTATGGGGGGATTTGGCAGATCTTTTCCTGCGGAAATTCCATCCTCCCGGGCTCACATTGAAGCTAAAGATGGATATTCTCCAATTCCAACAGTTCGATGGAGAGACACTAGCAGAGACATGGGAGAGATACTAGGAAAAGCTCAGAAAATGCCCAAACCATGGATTTGATTAAGGCACACAAGTTGTTATGTTCTATAACGCTTGTGGGGAGCGCACCAGGATGTTCATGGATACAGCTGCAGGGGGTTCCTTGCTTAAGAAGGGGAGTTCTGAAGCAATGGAGATCATTGAGAGCATGGCCACCACGAGCTATCAATGGCCATCCGAGAGAGTTCACTTGAAGAAAGTTGCTGCTACCTCCAACTCGGACCCTATGGCGTTGATTGCTACTCAGCTGGCAGAGCTGAATTAAAAAATTACAGCTTTGACTATTGGAAATCCTGAGCCGGCTGTAGAGATCTCGACAGGCGTAGAAAATGCCAACTACATCAATGGCAGAAACTATGGGAACTTTCAGCATGGGCCACAGGGCGGATACAATAGTGGACAGTAGTTTCATCATGGAGGGCGTCCACACCCAAATTTGGCTTATGGGAATCCCAACAATGCAATTCAACCTCCACCAGGCTTCTCGGTAACCAATGGAATGATAAATAAAGAAAAGAAGCCGAATATAGAGGAGTTGCTGATGAAGTTCATGTCCAAATCCGACGAGAGGATGGAAAAGCTGGAGTCCAATGACGCTGCTGTGGGGACTCAAATGAAGATGTTCGAGACCCAAATGGGTCAAATAGCCACCGCCGTTAACAAACTCCAATAGCCGGGTAATCTCATAAACAATGCCAAGGTGAATCCAAAAGAGCAGTGCATGGCCATTGGATTGAAAAATGAAGCCACCTATGAAGGTAGCCATGGATCTCGTGAGATGGAGAGAGGAGAGCTATCGTGGAGAGTCCATGAGGAAGGCCGACGACTTCTACCTCATCTGCATCCTCCTGGGTGGGTGTCGTTTTCCCAGCGTCATTTTAAGATGGTTGATCTACCGAGCGGGACTACGTAGGAAGGGGCCATGACGGCAAAGTATGAGAGTGCACGGCTGATTGAGGAAAAAGCTGAGGAGGTCACTGTTGAGGTTTCTAGCAGAAAAAAGGATGAAAAGCAAAAAGCTACTTCGCCAGCAACTGTGACCATACCTTTCCCTCAGCGCCATAAGAAAGAGAGGGTGCAAGAGCAGTTCTCCAAGTTCTTAGAGATCTTCAGGAAAGTGCATATTAATATTCCATTGATGGAAGCACTGCAGGAGATGCCGCAGTATGCTAGATTCCTGAAGGACATTATCTCGAGGAAGAAGAGGCTGGGAGAGTTTGAGACGGTGAATCTCAATGAAGAATGCAGCGGGATTCTGCAGAGGAAGGTGCCGGCGAAGGTCAAAGATCCGGGCAGCTTCACACTTTCCGGCATTATTGGAGGCCAGCATTTCGGAAGGTCACTCTGCGACCTGGGGGCGAGCATAAATCTCATGCCTCTATCTGTTTTTCAGCAGCTGGCGATTGGAGAGATGAAGCCGACATCTATGAGGGTGCAGATGGCGGACAGGTCGGTCACCTATCCTCGTGGAATTGTGGAGAATGTGCTCGTGAAGGTGGGAGATTTTATTTTCCCTGCAGATTTTGTGGTTTTAGACATTGAGGATGACAACAAAATCCCGCTGATTTTAGGGCACCCGTTCCTGACAACGGGAAGAGCTTTAATTGATGTGGAGAAAGGAGAGCTCACGCTGCGAGTTCATGATGAAAGCCAAATATTCTATGTCTATAAACCATGCCACATCCACAAAGATGAAGTGCCCAAGAAAGTTAAAGATCCAGGCAAGGTACGTGTTGATGTATTTAATACATTTGATACGGATCATTTTTCTTGGCAGGACCCAGGTGATCGGAAGTTTAAAGGAGGAGTTTTGGATGAAAAGCATGGAGCAGGGAGCAGCTGGTCGCAGCACTGCTTGCACCAGCCACCTTGAAAAGGTTGCTATTCTGTCGAGCTAACGACGTTAAAAATAGCGCTTATTGGGAGGCAATCCAATTTTTGGTTAGTCTATTCCTTTTCTTTTGTTTGTTTGTTTGTTTTCGTGCCCCACAAATCATTTTCAAACTTATTCTTCTTGGTGGTGAATAAGTTTGGGGGGATGTGTCTTTGTGGGTGCACTGTTTGCTTTGGTTGTTCTTGTTTGTTTTGTCGTTGAGTTTTCTTAGTCTTGCTTTGGTGGTTTATTTGTGATGTTACCTTGATGATGATGTGAGTAGTGTAGAGATTTGTTGGATAACTGGTTCATGATGATTTCTGTTTAAAACTTGTGAAATTGCATGCATTTGTGTTGATATTGTTGTGATTGAGCATGATTGATGAATGATAAGCATGGTCTCTTTTGATGTTGCAATCAATGAAATAAGCTGTGAGATTTGAGTCTTGACTGTCACCATTTTACAGTCTTATTTCTGATTCTTGAGTGATTGTTCGAACATGCATGTTTCTTACTAGAACTTGTCTTGGTTTCTCCCTCGAGGTCACATTAGTGTGCTTAATAACTTTGAGATGATAGAAGGCCATCTTTGCTAGCCTATTTATCCCATATTTGTCCTATATCTTTATATGATCCTAGTTCACCCCTTTGAGCCTTATTTTTCCATATCTTTGTCGTAGCCATGGGTGGGAGCTTGGAGATTATTTGATAGGAGATAATTGGATTGTGGAGATGAATAATCATGAGTTATGTTTTGTGGTTTTAAATTGAAAATCCTAGTACCCTGACTTGTTTGAAAAAAAAAAAAAAAGAAAGAAAAGAAAAGAAAAAGAAAAGGGAAAAGAATTGAAAAAAAGAAAAAGAAAAAAAAATACATAGGATGCTTTAGAAAGTCATAATGTCATGAGGAATAATTGATGAGTTGTGATGGATTTTGTATTGAAAATTTTGGTTTTATGGGAGGTGGAAGATTGTGTTGAGTAAGAATGCTATAAGGTCGGTGATTGTGCTACATTAAGCTGTATCTTTTAGTCACTTAGCCAAATATATCTTACCTTGCCAAAGAGCTTACATTACAACCATCAATAAAGACCTTTTTGATCTTGGTTATAGGAGCACACATTAAGTGGTGGAGAGGTGAGACAATTGACAAGTTTATGGTTGAGTACTTGTTTTCCTTGAATTGAGCGTATACACGTCCATGTTAATTGATACACTTGAGAGTTGAGAGTTCTTATATTCTAAATCTTTTTGGCGAGGATTGCAAGTCATTGAGACCATAATTTGAAGTTTGTCATGAGTGTAATATCTTGATGATAGGAGATACAAATGCATGTTGGTATTTTTATTGACAAATCTGAAGCCACAATGTTATCCACTTTTCTCTGCGCTCTTTTTGATTTATTTTTGGTTCATCTTTGTTTGTCTGAGGACGGACAATAGTTCAAGTTTGGGGGTTGATAAACATGCATTTTTACCTCTTGGTGTGTCATTTTGATGTTTAGTTATGAGGATTTTGTGTGTTTGATGGTTTATTTGAGCTTATATTGGTTTATGGTCAAGAACTTGTCACTTGCTTTTTGTTTAAACGAATTTTCAGAAATAATTAAGCATAATTTGAAAGAAATGGCTGAAATACAAGTTGTAGATCGTCTCGATAGAAGTTCGTGAGTGTAAACGGATCATAAATCGGAGTTCGGACAAGGGAGAACGACCCAAAACAAAATTGTTGCGCAAAGCTGTCATGACCTCGTCGAGAATTCGGCGGGCGCGCGGGCGCGCCTCGGGCCGCGTGACAGCACAAATTTTGAGCGAATTTTCTATTATTTCAATTATTTTTCGATCCTACACGGTTTTGACCTATATTTTGAGACCTATGACATATAAATACTCCCCAGAAACATATTGAAAAGAACTTTTATCAACCTTTCATTATATTTTTACTTTTCCTGAGAGCTGTGAGAGACGGAGAACGGAGCAAGGGCAAGATTGAAGATTCTCAACTTTACTACGGTTTCATTGTTGAATGTTATACAGTTTTATTGAGATATTGATTTTTAGTCATATGTCTATGTGTGGCAAAAAGCCCTTTTTCCCAGGGTTTAGGGAGTAGACATGATTTGAATTTCTAACTGTTTGATTCAATTAATTGAGATTGTTATTCTTTTTTATGTTCTTGTTATAATTATTTGCTTTATTGCTTGATCACCAATTTAGTATAATCATAGGTTTTAATTTGAGATCGGGAGATGATGATTATTACCTGAACTAAGAACATATAACACATTTATTTTAATTCTAAAGGGAATTGATAATTGTGAGGGCGTTAATCCTAGGAACTTTTAGGAGTTACATGTTAGAAGTGTGATCCAGGGGATGATAGTCTTGCATGTAATCAACGGTTTGTATGCCACGGGAGTGAGTATGAACTAGCTTAGATATTGCCTTAGGAATTATCTCATTACTTGAACTGAACATGTTAGTTAGGAGAATCTGTTGAAACCTTTGCATTGGGAAATCTTCTCTTATCTGTTTTTCTGTTTCACAGCTTGATTTATTTTGTTTCTTGTTATTTATTTATTTAGTTTTAAAAACAAAACTCTTAATTTCGTTTGTCCAGATAGAGCAGAATAATTTAGGATAGGAATTGGTTAATTCAGTCTCTGTGGAATACGACCTTGCTTGCTACTGTACACAATTGCACCCGTACACTTGCGGCGTGTCAAATAAAATAGCGAACATCGACCAACAACTCCACTAGCTCAGACGACGAAAGGCAAGCCTCATGGCCAAAGACGTCGAAAGCGTGGCTGATAACTCAGGCAACAGCTACGACTACGGAATGAATGAGCCTGAGGTAAATTCTCAATCTAGAAATCTTAATACTGATAACTCCCTTATGTGTACAGATGACATCTCGGAATCAAGAGACACCTCTACCTATGAAATTGATGAGTATGATCAGCTTATGTTTGATCATCAACTGCTGAGATCATTATTCGAGAAACTCATGCTACAAAATCAGAAAATGGAAAAGGGGATCAGTGAAGATCTGCCAAGAAAAGAGACAATCATGGTCTACTATCCAGACGAGAGTCGTCTTGATGAACTGATTAAGGAGAACAACCAACTGAAGATTGAGCTTCAGAAATCAACAGTGGAATATGATAAGGTCTCTCATGAAATCAAGAGGCTCAACTACAAATTGGAGCAAACAGTTAAGCAGTGCATGAAAGAATCTCCACTGATGGACAACTTTCCATCACAAGATTTAGTGGAAAACATTGGAAGAAAGATAACATCTGCTGATAAAGGAAAATCAATCATGATCCAGGATATAACTAAATAATCCGACGATGACACACCAGAAAAATCCAAGGATTATGATAAAGAAGAAGCTTAGAAGAGGAACATGATGGTGAACAAGAATGTCCCTCCTCCACAAATCTACAGACGAGCAAATGAGGCACCTAATCAGTTCATCCTCCTGCAAAGACTGGAAAGTCGTTTTCAATCAAAGTGTGGAGAAGGAACTTCTGAACTGAAGCAACATCAACGCAATGGAGCCAAGAATCAGTACCTTCCTCATCAATACAATGTGAAGAACAAGAGCTACCAAAAACTGAAACCAGTTCAGTTCAGGAAAGAGCAACAACTGTGGAGACAGGACAATGACAAGTCCAGTCGAACTCAACATCAATCAAGACATCACATGACTGGACCTTATTAGTCTCGGTTCAAACAAAATCAATTCAATGCTCCACACTTTCAGTCAAGACACCATCAGTCAAGATTAACTCAAGTATCTCAAGAAAGATACACTTCCAATCAAAGGAGACCTCCAGTCTACACAAGACCTAACTACCACAAGAAGGAGGTTCCAAAGATGAAGAAGACTCAACCAAGAAGAACTCATGTGCCAACTGAAGTACCTTATACTATAGCCAAACGACCAGTCAACCGCAGAGGAGCAGTTGCACGACCAGTGCTGAAGCAGATCTGGGTTCCCAAGGGAACAACAACTATCGTTCAAAGACCCAAACATTAATTGGGTACCTAAAATACTTCTTCTTTGCAGGGCAAAATAAGGAAACAAAAAAAAGGAAGAAGCCAAAGCTACAATCAAAACTTGGTTCGTGGACAGTGGTTGTTCGAAGCACATGACGGTAGGGTTGTAATCGAATCGAATCGAAGCGAATATCAACATATTTGATTCGTATTCGTTAAATGGTACTAATATTCGATTCGTGATTCGATTCGATGTCGAAATTAAACTTGATTCGGTATTCGATTCGTTGCTATATTCGAATTATTCGATTCGATTCGATTCGAGTATTCGATTCATCTTTTAAATGTACCTAAATTTTTCGAATCGAATACTCGATTCGAATATTCGATTCGAGTATTCGACTTGTATTCTATATTATTTGATTCGAAAATATTCGATTCGAAATTCTGAATGAAAAAAAAAATTAAATAAATGTTCAAGTGATAATTCCACTACGAGAATCCTCAATATAACACTACAATGGAACACAATTGTGATATTCCTGCAAGAATATCAAGCGATTCTGTATTTCAACATTTCAAAAAGTAGAAGAAACAAAACTATCAATAAAATGAAAGCTCCTGATATCTAAACCAATTTGTATGCTATTCTAATTTTTCAAAATTTAATCATATAGCATTTACGAAGCAGGAGAGGTCAACACTTAAAACCAATTTTGATGATACTCTAATTTTCCAAAATTTCATCATTTAGCATTTACAAAGTAGAAGAGAAGGCTGGCTGTGTGGGGGCGATGCAGGCGGCGCGGCGACGAGCAGCAGATGCAGGCGGCGCGACGGTCGATTGGGTGGTGGAGTGGCGGTCGGCAGGGTGGGGCGACGTTGATTGATTGGGTGAAGAGTACTCTTGCTAGTCTGATCGATTTAAGGGGGACCCCGAGCTGAGGACGTCTCTCCTCGACGGCAGCAGGAACCAGAGCTTCAGATCTGACCAAGAGCTGTACCGCACAGTAGCAGCATCCAGAGCTTCAGATCTGACCAGTCTTCTGCGCCCACCGGCTCGCGCACGGCACATCCCGGCGCGAGCAACAACAGCAGCACCGAGCGCACCGGCACGCACAAAACAGTAGCAGCCAGCACAGAGCAGCACCTGCGCGCGCGACAGCAGCATAGCAGCACCGATGGTGGAGAGAAGGCACGGTGTTGGGGGAGAGCCGGAGAGAGCGACGCTGCGGCGGAGAAGCTGGGCGACAGGCGACGTCGCGGACTCGCGACGGAGAAAATGGACCAGTGCAAACGCACCGCGGTGTGGAGATTCTGGAGAAGAGAAGTCCTATAAGATTTGAAAAAAATGAGTGAGGGAACGACGCCTCTCTTAGTTAGAATTAGGGTTAGAAACTTAGAATTAAAAAAATAAAAATAAAGGAGGGTTAAAATTAGAAGTTAAATATTATAAAAATTTTAATTAAAATATTAATATTATATATATAGAATTAGATTTTTTTTAAAGGAGTGCTAAAATTAAAAGTTGGGTATTATAAAATTATAATTAAAATATTATATATATATATATATATATATATATATATATATCGAATCAAATATCTACGAATATCGAATCGAATATCATAATTTCATATATGTATTTGAATATTAATCGAATCAAATCGAATATTTATTATCGAATACGAATCGAATAATTTCGAATACGAATAGGGCAATTTCGAATCGAATCTCGAATCGAGCAAAAATATTCGATTCATTTACAACCCTACATGACGGGCTACAAAGGAGTACCTAACTCAATATGTTGAGAAAGCTGGATCAAAAGTTGCATTCAGAGACAACTCCTAAGGAGAAACAAAAGGCTATGGTGTACTCAACATGGGAAACGCCAATATCAGCAATGTTAGCTACGTTTCTGGATTTAAACACAATTTGTTGTCTGTGAGTCAATTTTGTGACAGCGGATTCGCCGTGAAGATCAAGAATGATGAATTCACTGTGACAGCAAGAAGAAAGTGTTACTGAGAGGAATCAGGCAAGCAAATCTCTACGTCGTATCATGGAAAGATTGCCCACCTGAGACATGCCTCATCAGCAAGAGCAGCTCTGAGCTCAACTGGTTATGGCACAGAAGACTTAACCACCTCAACTTCAAAACGATCAACAAGCTTGCAAAGCATCAACTGGTAGAAGGTTTACCTTCTATTGTGTTCTAGAAGACATAAGAATGTGGAGCGTGGTAAAGAGGAAAGCAGACAAGAGCCTCATTCAAGTCGAAATTAGGCCACTCCTCTGAAAGAATTCTCCAATTGCTTCACATGGATCTATTTGGTCCAGTGTCTCCCAGAAGCTATAACGGTAGAAAATACACCCTTGTAGTAGTAGATGATTTTTCACGATATACTTGGGTTGTCTTTCTCTACAGAAAAAGCGAGACACTAAAGGAACTACCAAAGATGATGAAGAGACTAAGTGTTGAAAAAAGACATGAACATTATTAGTATCAGATTAGACAGAGGGACTGAATTCCTTAATTCAGTGATTTTAGATTACTGCGAAGAAAGAGGGATCAATCATCGGAGTTCTGCTGCAAGAACTCCACAGTAAAATGGAGTAGTTGAAAGAAGAAACAAATCTTTGAAGGAAGCAGCAAGGACGATGCTCGCTGAATCAAAACTTCCATTGAAGTTCTGGGCTGAAGCCATCAATAATGCCTGCTACACTCAAAATCGCTCCTTCCTCACTCAAAGACATGGAAAAACCCCATATGAGCTATGGAAGAACAGGAAACCAATGATTTCTTACTTTCATGCTTTTGGTTCTAGGTGTTTTATCCATAACAATGATAAAACCAAGCTAAACACTTTTGATAGCAAGGCTGACCCAAGGATTTTTCTTGGATATGCTGGTATTGAAGATTCCAGCAAAGCCTATCGAGTGTTTAACTCTCAAAGATTTGGTGTGGAAGAAACACCTCATGTTATTTTTGACGAGTCTTTTGATGAGTTCAGGAAACTGAAGAAAATGCTGAGTACAAAGTAGTTTTCAACACTGAAAAGAAAAGCAATGAACCAACTGAAGTGTTAGTATAGGGACCAGGAAAGGATGAAGATACCGAAGAGCTTCAGTGTAAGAAGATTTCTCAAAATCCGAAAGGTCCAATTGAAGTTTCTAAAGAAGCTGCAACTGAAGAACGCGTGGAACCAAACTCGACTTCAGTTCAATGCACCCCTGCTCGAAGATGAGCTGTTGCTTTCACAGAACCACAGTCAACTAAAAAAACTCGAACCATCCTGACTGAAGAACCTCCACTTCACCAGAAGAAATCAAGAAGTACAGAAAATGGTTTGCGTTACATTTAAAGGATAACATAATTGGAAAAGCTTCAGAAGGTGTGAAGACTCGAAGATCAATGTGCAACCTCGTCTACAACATCAACCAGAACTGCATCAATGAAGATGAGAATTTCAGTTGCTTCTTGTCTGAATTTGAACCTAAAGATGTTGAAGAAGCGTTGAAATCCACTCAATGGATAATAGCTATGCAAGAAGAGCTAAATGAATTTAATAGGAATTCAGTTTGAGAGCTTGTGATCGTCCAAATGATGCAAAAGTTATAGGACTGAAATGGATCTTCAAGAATAAGAAGGACGCGAAAGGAAATGTGGTCAGAAACAAAGCAAGGCTTGTGGCCAAAGGATACAGTCAAGAAGAATGGATCGACTACAACGAAACCTTTGCCCCAGCTGCTCGACTGAAAGTAGTCAAACTTTTTCTTGCCTATGCAGCATACATGAAATTCAAAGTACACCAAATGGACGTGAAGTGTGCATTTCTCAATGGAGTGCTCACTGATGAAGTTTACGTTGAACAACCTCTAGGATTTGAGGTTGCTGGACCAGACAAGAAGGCGCTCTATGAATTGAAGCAAGCACCAATAGCGTGGTATGACACTCTCTGAGACTATCTGACCGAACAAGGATTCAAGGGATCAGTGGACAGAACTTTGTTCACACTGAAAGAAGGAGAATATATCCTACTTGTTCAGATTTATGTTGATGATATCATCTTCGGATCCAAATCCAAAAGAATGTGCATGAAGTTTGCTGAGATTATGACGAATAAATTCCAGATGTCAATGATGGGAGAAATGAATTTCTTTATGGGATTACAAGTAAAGCAAACCAAGAAAGACATACTGATCAATCAGTCAAAGTATGCTAAGGAACTGATCAACAAGTTTGGTTTTCAACACATGAAGACCGTGAAGATTTCCATGAACACAAACTGGAAACTTGATCCAGAGAAAGTTGGAAAATCAATTTCTTCAACAAAGTACAGAGAGATCATTGGATCACTGCTGTATCTAACTGCAAGCAGACCAGATATAGCTATTGCAGTCTGAGTTTGTGCGAGATATCAGTCAGACCCTAAAGAAGCTCACATGGATGCTACAAAGCATATATCAAAGGCACACCCAATGTAGGTCTTTAGTATCCAGCCGACGACGACTTCAAGTTGATAGGGTACACTGATTCAGATTTTGTTGGATTTGTCATTGATAGGAAATCAACTTTTGGTACCTGAAAGCGCTGATATCATTTCAGTTTGAGAACATCAGTTCAACCAAGAAGATGGAAAACTGATTCCAAGTCAACAAAATAGATTTGGCTTGGATATCCGTTTCAACTTGGAAGCGTTATCTGTTGATCAAACTGACTCAACCCAAAACACCTAAGGGATTGACTCGCAATCGTACGAGGTCGTCCTAGTGTAATAAGCTAACCCAAGTCGTCTCTCAAGGAAGGCTAAACAGGACTCTGATCATGCTACGCATAGGGGTGAGCATTCGGGCGGGTTGGGTTGAAACCGAACCGTTTCGACCAACCCGAACCCAAACCACCAACTAAAATTTCAAACCGAACCAAACCGTTTTACTTGAAAAAACCGAACCAAACCGAACCATAAATTTTCGGTTTGGTTCGGTTCGGTTTGGCCTAAAACCGTTCCAATATTTTGGCAGCCCTTAAACCTGGTAACGATGGGCCGACGACGAGGCAGGCTTGGGCCACGGCGTGGGGCGGTAAGGCTCGGTCGGGCCTAAGCGACGGCGAGGCAGGCTTGGGCGACGGCGTGGGGCGGCGAGGCTCGGTCAGGCCTAGGCGACGGCGTCGCGGGATGGCTGGGCGACGTCGTGAGTCTCGCGAGTGCTGGGACCTGGGCGGGCGTAGCGGCGGGGAACTCTACTGGACGAAGAGGCGGCGCCGGCAGGTATCTTGGGTCGGCGATTGTTGGTGGGGATGGCAGTCGGCTTCTGCCAGAATGGGGTGGGGTGGCGGTGGCGCTGCGGCGGCCCGACGGGAAATGGGAGGAGGGAGCCCTAGAAATTGAAACTTGAATTGCAATGGGGGGAAAGGTCAGAGGCGGCTACTGCTAGGGCTGGATTAGAATTTAGAAATGAGATTGAGAATAGGGTTTGAAAATTCTAATATTATTAATATTAATTATTTATAAAATATATAATATATTATAATAATATGTTAAAAATTTCGGTTCGGTTCGGTTTATCAACCGCACCGTTTTTTCCAAACCGAACCCGAACCGAAATCTGGCGGTTTGAAAATTTTCAAACCAAACCGCACCGTTTTAACTAAAAAAACCGAACCAAACCGCCCGGTTTGGTTCGGTTCGGTTCGGTTTGGCGGTTCCGGTTTGGTTTTGCTCAGCCCTAGCTACGCACAGAAAACAGAAAATAAACCTAAACACTCTAAGCAGAAGTTTGGGTCTGACACTCTCTCTCTGATTAACTAATGCGTATTAAAATAAAGCATATAAATATATCTAGGCGAAAGATAGGAAGCAGGCAAAAAAAAGGCAATAAGACAACAAAAAGAACTAGGGTTCTAATCTAACAATCTAGAAAGCAATAATTAAATACAAAATCATAAAGCAATAATTATCTAAGCAAGGGAAATAAACAAGCATGCAAATCTATGGCAAACACTAATCATGATTTATCCTAAGGAACATGTAAACGAAAACCAACATAATTTCAACGGAGTATTACTCTAACAAATCAACCAACAATCTAACTATACTAACTAGGCAATAAGATTAACAAAGCATAAATCAATGCTAAATATCATTATCAAAATGTATTCAATCATCTAGGAAAAGAGCAACTAAGAAATCTTGTAAAATTCGATAAATCAATAGATAGAGCTTACAATTGATTAAAGGAAACGACGATCTAGAGTAATCCGAGAGTTTCTAATGTGTTTCTCCCTATCGAAACTCTAAGAAAATACAGTAAAAATGGAGTTGGAGGCTGGAAGGGTCGAGAATGGGGGCCAAAACCCTAAAAAAATGGGTTTTAAACACTAAAAAACGTAACTGCCAGCTTGCGCAGACGGCCATGGCCGTCCGGACGGCGGCCACCGTGGGACGGCGGCGCCGTGGACTCCCTTCGCAGAATGGGGACGGCGGCCGCCGTCCACTACAATGCGCAGCGTTTTGGTTTTAGCTCGTTCTCCCTCGTTTCAAGTTGGATTTTAGATCCGTTTTCGCCTACGGACTCGTATCGAAACGAACTTCGATTCTTCTTCAGACCATTCAACTAAATTTTGACTTTATTTTTGTCCACAAATCAATCAATTTGAGCATAAAATCCTGAGACAACAAAATTAGCACAAAAGCTCAAATTAATCAACTCTTGAGTGAAAGAGACCAAAATAAAGTCAATATAAGACGTAAACAACCACAAATTCATCACAAAATAGGGCTAAACAACCCCCCCACACTTGATCCTTTGCTTGTCCTCAAGCAAAGTCACGACACCAAAAGATAGTTCACAAGAAAACTTCCTCACCATTCACATCTCCAACCAATCTAAGTCTCTTAGTCATTCACAATCCTCACGAGATGTTCATTGTTAAGATTTTAAGAAGCAACAACCACATGATACAATTCAATCCGATCAGACCCAATTCTCCGCTAGAGGTGAATTCCCTAATGTGATTGCCTTTATAATCAAATCCCATTTTCCTTGAAGATGATAAACAATCAAACCAAATCTAATTTTATACATCTTTCTTTTCAAGGTGATGTTATTTCATTCTCAATAGATGGGCCAACTTTTGTGAGATCAACACTTTTGGAGGTAATCCAAAATGTTCTCACGTGGTTTTCCATGCTCATAACACTACCGTCAGAGGAGCAGAGACCCAGAGCTATAGAAAACTTCACAACAAACCAACATTCAAACTCAAGGGATAAGATCATAGGCTATCACAATGAAAACACTCCCTCTAGCATCTACCTGACAAATCACGTCAAGAATAGCTCATAAGGGTGTTGCATCCAAAACATTAAACAACTTACATCAAGAGAGGAATATGCATAGCCTGAGAGATAAAGATAGCAACCAAGCCAACATAAAGCATGAAATTTACTTGTGAACAAATCATCAAAGTGTGCATTATTACTTGAAGCCAAACAACAATCAAGATAAAGGAGACCATTTGCCCCGCACAAGAAAGCCCAAAATCAAAACAAAAAGGCACCCACAGGATCAACAAACACCCCCCTACACTTAAAATCTAGCACTGTCCTCAGTACTCGCAAAAAGAGGGGTGAAAGAGAAAAACTTCCCTGAATATCGATCCAAGTGGCGAGCCCCTAGTTTCCCACGGTGTCTGCCTATCTCTCATCCATAGAACAAACAATCTCCAACGCACCAACTTGCACCCAACAACAGAAAAACCAGAAACACAAACCCAAACAAAACGAAAGAAAAACGAAAACAAGAAAAAGCAAGAAAACATGGGTTGCCTCCCATGCAGCGCTAGTTTTTAAGTCGCCAGCCCGACTAAGAGAACCCTTTAACAAAATCCGATTGAAGCTCTAGCTGCCTCAACGCCCTTGTAAACACGTCTTCTTGAATTGCAGCTGCGGGTCCTCCAAATGAGCGCTCCATGCTCATATCATGAGATGGTTTTCTATCCACACATCCAAGGAGATCGAGTGACACAACCTCATCAAGCTTCTCTTCCAGTAGCAAGGCACACAGAAGGCCTTGCTCTTTATCATCTTCCTCTTGCAGCTTATCCAGGAATTCTTGCTCAATCTCACTTTCATCTTGCAAGTTAGCAAGAAATTCTTCCACGATCCCGTCCTCTTCCTGTAGCTTATTAAGGAATTCCTACACAATACAATCCTCATCCAAAGCATCAAATGTTTCAACATAAGAGCAATTTTGAATTAAGGAAGTTGGGGTAGTAGGTTTTTTTATCAAAAGCTGAGAATGTTACAGCTCTACCTGCCCCTGCCATACTCACAATTCCCGTACTCACATCGATGCGAGTATGGGTGGTAGCCATAAAAGGTCAGCCAAGCAGCACGAGATGCCCATTCTCGCCTCTAATCCATTTTTCCCACATCAAGGACAACAAAATCAGCCAAAACACTAATCCCCCTCACAACAACCTCAACATCCTCAACAAGGCCCCGTGGGCTACTAATGGAGTCGTCAGCTAGCTCTATTTTCATATTCGTGCATTTAAGCTCTTTATTACCCAATTTCTCAAAAATATCAAGCAGCATCAAATTGACTGTCGCGCCCAAATCGAGCATTCTCAAAACCTTGTCAACCCCACCTAAGCTAATATAAAAAACAAAGCTACCTGGATCTCCTTGCTTGGGTGGTGGTTGGTCTGGTGCAACAGTGACAGGTGGCAGTGGCTCACTGGGGAGTTGGATAGCCTTGATTGCTTCCACGGTTTTGCTTCTCCATTTCCCCATGGTTATTGGGGCATTTTCCTTGACTACCGCCACGGCATGAGCTTGATGCGGATGTTCGTCTTGATTTGGAAACTTCCCAGTTGGTTGTTGTTGCTGCAACTGATTCAAGGCCCCCGTTAGTTGCTCAACTGTAGTCTCGAGGCGCTTGATGGTAGCACTATGAGCCTCCATCGCCTGTTTGCTAGCTTGCATGAAAGCTTGCATCTGATCCTCAAATAAGGGGCCTGGATGTTGATGCTGCTGAGGTGGGTAGAATTGCTGCTGGTTCTGATAACCCATAGGCTGCTGGAATTGACAGTATTGAGAACTCTGCACGTGTCCTTGCATGTGACCCTGGAGTTGCCTACTCACATACCCTTGTGCAGCAAAGACTTCTACTCCTCTTTCATAAGTACGCTCGCCCATCCTATGGCACTCGTTGTCTCCATGGCCATAATCACCACAAATGCCACAACTCTCAACAATGGGCTCACGGGCTGGAGGTGGTTCCACCTTACTCATTTTTAACTGCTGCATCTCCCTCATGATCTCAGCAACCTGCTTCTGCAGCTCATAGTTAGGTGCCACTGCACTAGCTTCAATTTTCCTTCCTCGAACCGGCTTCTGCTGCGAGCTCTCGGCTAGGGTCTTGAAAATCTCCTTTAGCTCATCGGGAGTCTTCCTCGCAATGTTACCTCCTGCTGTGTTATCCACCATAAATTGAGAAGTCTGCAGCAACCCGTCATAAAAGAGTTGCATCAACATCACTGGGGTTAACTGATGCTGCGGGCACTGGCGGAGGAGCTCCTGGAATCTCTCCCAAGCCTCATGAAGTGGCTTGTTGGTTCCTTGAACAAAGTTCATGATTTGAGTTCTAATCTCTTGTGTCTTGTGATTTGGGTAGAACTTCAACATAAACTTCTCACAGGCCTCTCCCCAAGTAGTGATAGAACTAGGCGGTAAGGAGAGAAGCCAAGTCCTTGCCCGATCCTTAAGTGCATACTGGAAACATTTAAGCTTCAGCTGATCTTCTGTGATCTCCAACAGTGGAAAAGTTTGCACTTGGGTGCAGAAGTCCCGGATAAACTGCATGGCATCTTCATTCGGCAGCCCATAAAAGAGGGAGAGCAGACTTGAATCATTGGGCTTCAGGTTGTAATTCCTGACTGCAGTGGAGAGCACAATAGCTGAGTTCGTGGCCTCTATGACAGGCCGGGTAAAATCCCCCATGTACTGCAATTTTCTTCCTGCCATCTTCTCAACTCCAACGCTAGACAAAAGAGACTCAGTACCCTCTTCTAGGCTTCAAGCACCTCACGTGCACGGTGAGTGTTGTCAAGTTGAATGCCAGATTCTAGTTCAGACTTTAACTCCCTAGCAACACAACACTCAACAAAACAGATCAAACGCACCGGTCGGAGAAAGAAAATAACCGAGCAAAAATAAAAATAAAATAAACACGAAAAATAAAGTAGCACAACCAAACGCCTAAAGCCTTCCCCGACAACGGCGCCAAAATTTGACTCAACCCAAAACACCTAAGGGATTGACTCGCAATCGTACGAGGTCGTCCTAGTGTAATAAGCTAACCCAAGTCGTCTCTCAAGGAAGGCTAAACATGGCTCTGATCATGCTACGCACAGAAAACAGGAAATAAACCTAAACACTCTAAGCAGAAGGTTGGGTCTGACACTCTCTCTCTGATTAACTAATGCGTATTAAAATAAAGCATATAAATATATCTAGGCGAAAGATAGGAAGCAGGCAAAAAAAAAGCAATAAGACAACAAAAAGAACTAGGGTTCTAATCTAACAATCTAGAAAGCAATAATTAAATACAAAATCATAAAGCAATAATTATCTAGGCAAGGAAAATAAACAAGCATGCAAATCTATGGCAAACACTAATCATGATTTATCCTAAGGAACATGTAAACGAAAAGCAACACAATTTCGACGGAGTATTACTCTAACAAATCCACCAACAATCTAACTATACTAACTAGACAATAAGATTAACAAAGCATAAATCAATGCTAAATATCATTATCAAAATGTATTCAATTATCTAGGAAAAGAGCAACCAAGAAATCTTGTAAAATTCGATAAATCAATAGATAGAACTTACAATTGATTAAAGGAAACGACGATCTAGCGTAATCCGAGAGTTTCTAATGTGTTTCTCCCTATCAAAACTCTAAGAAAATACAGTAAAAATGGAGTTGGGGGCTGGAGGGGTCGAGAATGGGGGCCAAAACCCTAAAAAAATGGGTTTTAAACCCTAAAAAACGTAACTGCCAGCTTGCGCAGACGGCCATGGCCGTCCGGACGGCGGCGCCATGGACTCCCTTCGCAGAATGGGGACGGCGGCCGTCGTCCACTGCAATGCGCAGCGTTTTTGTTTTGGCTCGTTCTCCCTCGTTTCAAGTCGGAGTTTAGATCCGTTTTTGCCTACGGACTCGTATCGAAACGAACTTCGATTCTTCTTCAGACTATTCAACTAAATTCTGACTTTATTTTTATCCACAAATCAATCAATTTGAGCATAAAATCCTAAGACAACAAAATTAGCACAAAAGCTCAAATTAATCAACTCTTGAGTGAAAGAGACCAAAATAAAAGTCAATATAAGACGTAAACACCCACAAATTCATTACAAAATAGGGCTAAACACAAACAGAGAGCTCCAAGGCTAACTGACCGTGGTGACCAAGCTATTCAGCACAGACTGATCCAAGGCACAACCTCCAGTTCACCAGATGCTCAGACACTCATACACGACTTAAACTGATAAGTTTTTAGACTTTTGTTTTCCTTGTTATATCTAGTTATGCTTATTGTATCATCATGTTTATGAATTCGAAGTTTACATATTCTGATATTTGGCATTGCTATTAAACCTTTGTGAGTTTGGGTCTGCTCTTAATATACACTATTGCTCTGACTCTATATATGTGCTTATAACCATGAAGATAATTTATCTTTCACTATGATACAATATAGACTTAGTATTTTCTTTTCTGTAGTGTTAGTGGTTTTAACATCGTTAGAAAATGGGAGATTGTTTGAAAATAATGTTTTGATTAAGATCCCAAAACCCCTGAAACTGAGAATGATATGCCAAAACTTTATCTTGTAGATTGCAGCTCAAATGTTAGGGAGCATGCTTCTTATGTTTACAAGATATCAATTTGATGAGTAAGATGATGAATTAGCAGGACAGTTTAAGCCTTCAAGCTTTCATTCAATGAAGACTATCGAACATGCTGTCAAATATTATTGTACTTATTTTTAAGTAATTTTTTTTAAAATGTACAAAAAAAAGAATAATATGGGCTACCACTCCTAAACTCCGTACGTATAAATTAATCAGCTCCTCCCAATTGTTGGGAAATAAGAAGAAATGTCCTACCCTTAGTTTTGATGATCCCAAAACCCTTTAATTTTACTAGACTAGAATTCTTTTTGAACTCAACGGTTGGAGTTCATTTTTCTAGTATAGACTGAAGAGGCAAAGACTAAAGACCAAAGAACTGAAGACCAAAGACTGAAGACCGAAAAACTGAAGTCTTGAAGACTAAAGAATGAAGGACTGAAGCTACACTGTACACCATATTGAAAACTAGAGTCCACCTGAATGAAATGCAGGATCTGCACTGAAGTATAAGTGTTAGGAAAATACTCAAGTACACCTGATCAGTCAAAGCATTCAATGCAACTGAAGTAATGCTTCGAATGGAAACCTCGGATTGATGGTGCAGATACAAACTCAAACTGGAGTAATGAATAACACACTCAGTGTTAATGAAGGCCAACTTGAATACTTCCAGTACACACCACATTTAATGCAAAGGACAGTGCATTTAATGCAAGGATATGGTGAATCGTTCTTCACCCTGCAGAGTTTCCTTTTCTGTGTTACTTTATAATGTGTGTGATGAAGAGTAATATATGCGGAACAGAGGAATGACTTTACCAGGGGAATCACGGGGAGCAGCGAGATGGCTTTCATCAGAGGAATCATATTCGATAGAGGAATCATACTCGCCAGAGGAATCATACTCGCCAGAAGAATCATATTCGCCAGAGGAGTAATACTTACCAGAGGAAAGGTCCTTGCCAGAGGGAAGGCTCGCGCCAGAGGAATCGTCCACATCACCAGTGAATCTACCTTTTTGTCCCTGACCACGCGTAGTGCATTGTCTTAGATAGGAATTTACTATTTTGCCCTCATCCATGCGAGGAGCATGTCCGGGGAGCGAAATTACTTTCTTACCCTTAGCTTGTACTCCGCTATAAAAACTCGTGCATGCACACATTGTACAGTTACGTTATCTTTTATTATCAAGCAGCAATTTTACTCTCGTGCTCAAAAATTCCGATTACTCTCTTTCGTCTTCTCCGATCAAAACTAGGCACAATTCACGATTCCCTAATAATTCTCCGATAAAATCCATCTCCATTTAACCATGCTTCACCAGTGTGTATTTTAGCTACTTAGTTTAGTGTGTGTTTTGCCATGGTTTTATGTGATTTTGCATGGTTTGCAATGTTTTGGCGCAGGAATTAGATGAGCTGGAGATGGATCTTGTAGATGGAAGGAGTTGGTGGAAAGCAAGCTTTTGATGAAGATTAGCGTGGATTTTGAAGATGTTTAGAGATTGGGCTTGCAAACAATTGTTATAATTTTTATTAAGCTCAAAACTCTTGTTTTAATTTAATTTGGGCTTAAGATAGGAAAAAGGGCCGAAGCCCATGTTTTTGGATTAGGCGGCATTGTTAGGGATTAATTCCCTTAGTTTTTTAGAAAAGCCGCATATATATATATATATATATATATATATATATATATATTTTGGAGGATTTTTAATTTGGTCATCTTCCTGTTTTATTATTATTAGACTCAGCCGCATATTTTAGAGTAATAGGAATTGACATTCTTGGATATAATTTTGATTCCCATTCAATTTCATTCTTCACGTTTCTTTTAGCATTAGAATTCACTTGTTTAATTTTACATTTAATTTCTTGTTTTGAATTCATCTTTGCGGCTGGAGTTGGAATCAAGGGCAGACGAGTTTTATTGTTTAATTCAAGTGGTGACTTTATTTTTCTTGCAATTTATTTCATTACTTTTTGTGTTTGATTATTTTATGTTTGCTTTTATTTATTTATTTGTTTCTAGTTTAATCATGAGTAGCTAATTTCTTTAATTCGGCGAGAATAATGAAGCACTAATTTATTAATCTGTGAGACCTAATTGAGCATAAAATTGGTTCCTATGGATTTCGATTAATTCCTAGGGTTTAAAGACAATTCCGATTTTATTTAAGTCTGGCCAACTTAGGTTTAATTGGATTACAGTCAATTAGCACCTCCAATCCGTAATTGTTGGAATAGGGCTGATTACTGATGAAACTATCATGTTCGTAGTAGGAATTAATTGGTATATTAGTTATTACTAGCGTATCTAGGATAATTGATATAAACTGGGCTCCTTCATCTTAATGCTATTAGAATATTAAATCTAGGTCTGGCGTCTCCAGCTAGTATATATTTTAATAAGGGAAATAAGCAGGTCTGGCGTCTCCAGCTGTTTATCGACACAGTAAGTAGGAATTGGGGTACGTCCGTTGCGTTTCACGGTATCCTATAACTGGTTGGTTCATAGAGATTAATTAATCTTTTGCGTCGATGATCAGAGCTTTGAATTAGTGTGGATTTATTCGAGCCGAGTTACCTTTTTATTGATTTATTTCAAGAGTTATTTATTTGATTTAATTTGCTTTCTTAGTATAATTAATTTTCTCAAAATTAAGGCGTGGTGGCATCACCAAAATTTATAGATTTTTGGGGAATTGAATGATTTTACCTGCTCTCTGTGGGATCAACCCTACTTATCATCATACTAATTTGTTTTGATAATTCTGCAGGAATTATTTGGTGGAAAACGACGTCCACCAAATTGGCGCCGTTGCCGGGGAGCGGTGTTAATTGAATTCTTTTCCCTTTTGATCTATTTTTCTTTTTGTTTTTCTTTTTGGTTTATAAGCAGGTCTTCTAAGCCGTACCTCCTCTACGATTGTGAGATCGAGAAAATTGCAAAGAAATTGAAAAAGAAGGCTAAGGCACAGAAGCTTCTGGAACTGCTGGATTCACAACGAGGCTCTGTTTGTCCAAACAGAACCAGAATCAGAGGCAGAAACCGATTGTGAGGAGGTAGTTTATTCGAGTTCTGACGAAGGCACCAGAGACGACATGGCCGTCAACGATCCTAGGCTGTGCGACCTCTCCAGCCACTAGGCCGATGACCCGCCCACCCCAATTCAGATGCCGGCAGCTGCTACCGGTATTGAGATTAAGCTTGGATTGCTTAATGTTCTCCCGAAGTACTATGGCAAGAAGGGAGAAGATCCTTACAATTTCTTGAGCGAATTCATTAAAATTTGCAAGGTCCAGAAACGCCCCACTGGAGTTACTGAGGAGCACTTTAGATTGGCAACTTTCCCCTTCACTATGACAGCAGAGGCGAACTCTTGGTTCGCGAGTCTTTCACCTTATTCTATCACTACATGGGCGGAGATGAAGAAACTATTCCTGGAATATTTTTTCCCTCCCACCAAGACGAATTCACTGAAAAAGGAAATTAGTGGAGTCAAGCAGGAGTACGATGAGTCGCTGAGCATATATTGGACTAGATTCAGGAGATTGGTGGATAGTTGTCCAAACCATAAATTTTTTGAGGGAGATCTGCTGCAATACTTCTACCATGGGATGACGGTAGATACCAAAAATCTGGTGAATTCATCAAGTGGAGGAGCATTTTCTCAAAATACTGTGAGCGAAGCTAAGAAGTTGATTCAACACTTAGTAGAGGCCACAAGAGAGTATGAGGAACAACGCATCCAACTGCTCAAGAAAGCTGCTCAAGCAAGTTCGTCGGACTTTGAGGATAAGTTTGAAGAGAGGATGGGTAGAATGGAAAGATTGCTCAATACTGTGGTAGAGAAAGTGGCAAGTGGTGGACAACCGACCGAAAAACCATGTGGAGCATGTGGAAGTTTTGGCCAGACGAGTTTGCAATGCACTAGGGGTAAGGAAGAATATCAAGCACAAGCGAATTCTTCTCACAATTTTTACAGCTGCGACGCGCCACTGCCCCATTTGCCCAAACGGGACCCCTACTCGACCAACCACAATGCACCATAGAGAAATCATCCCAACTTTCGATGGAGGGATCCCGATCAGAAGCAACCACAATCGATGCAGCAGCAGAACTACCGCCCTCCACATCAAAGGACGCGGTACCAAGCACCACAAGTTCAACAACCTATTCCGGAAAAGCAAGGCAAGTCTCTTGAGGAGATGATGGCGGAATTGATTGGTAATCAGCAATTTTTGCAAGGCAATGTGCAGCAGATCCAACAATCTCATGCCGAGCATAAGGTGCAGATGGAAGGGTTGGCGAGGCAAATATCTCAACTCGCAACGACCGTGAATCAACTCAATGGCAATCAAGGTGCTTTACCATCACAAGTCCAATTGAATCCGATGGAGAACGTTAGTATGATTACTTTGAGGAGTGGAAAGGAGTTGAGTGAGGTCACAATCCAGAATTTAAAGGGGTGTTCGAGCAAGGCTTCTGGAGCTGAATCCGAAAATTCTGGAGAGGAAATCGATTCTGCTGCCCAGAATACAGATACGTCCTGTTTGGCCAAACAGAACGGTGACTCCACATCTGTGCAGAAAGGAAAAGAGGCAGAACACGAGTTGGTTGAGGGTGAGCAGACCAAGGTTCATAAACCTTCGAGCCTGCATGATCACAAGATCGAGATACCTGTTCCCTTTCCTAGAAGGTTAGCAAGGAAGAAGCCTAAGAAAGAGATCAATGACTTCATGAAGATATTCAAGAAGTTGGAGATTAATCTTCCATTCCTCCAAGCACTCAAACTCCCTCATCTGAGCAAGTTTTTGAAGGACTTCATCGCTGGAAAGTCTAGGAAATCTGAAAAAGTTGTGATGGGCGAGAACGTGTCAGCAGTGATACGAAAAGAGTTGCCGCTCAAATGCAAGGATCCAGGTATGTTTTCTCTGCCATGTTACATCGGTGATACTAAGATTGAGCATGCTATGTATGATCTAGGAGCTTCTATTAATGTCATGCCTTTAGCTGTTTATAATAGTTTAAATGGTGTGAAGTTGGTAGATACTAGAGTTGTGATTCAGTTAGCTGATGGGTCATATGTTCATCCTGAGGGTCTTCTAGAGAATGTTTTTGTAAAGTTGCATGATTTTGTTTATCCTGCTGACTTTTATGTGGTGAAGATGAGTGGTATGCAATCAAAAGAGTCAGCTAGTGTTCTGTTAGGCCGTCCTTTCTTAAGGACCACTAGGGCACTCATTGATGTTTATAGTGGTACTATTTGTTTGGATTATCATGGAGAGAAGTTCACTTTCAATATTGATGATACCATGAAAAATCCTCTTGTTGTTAAAACTATTTTTGCCACTAATGTTACTGACCCTTTTGTCCAAGAACATCTTGAGACTAAATCTGTGCAGGACAAGTTAGAACCGACCTTGATCAAAAGGCCAACTGGTCTTGATGCTCGTGGGATGAACAATGAAGAAGTCAAAGAATCTATCAAGTCTCTTCATGCCCACCTGAAATTGGCAGATTTTGGAAATATGTTGTGTTTGCCCAAACAGGACAAATTTCTTCATGCTGACCCGAAACTCGCAGGTTCTGGACATACGGACTGTTTGCCCAAACAGAAGCCACGCGACAGAAGTCTGCATTTTGATGTGGAACCACCCGACTTAAAAGATAAGTGTGAGGATGAGCTTCATCTGGAAGTTTATAATGCCAACATGTGGTATGAGGATCTAACAGCAATATGGTTTCACAAGAATCGGCTCTGGAAGACATTTGAAGTTGGTTAGGTCCAATTCATGCTTGAGAAGCAGAAGACAAAGTGGATAGGCCCTTTCGTGATGCAGTCTGTTTGCCCAAATGGGATAGTGGAGATTAAGAGTTTGGCTACGCCAAAAATGTTTCTAGTCAACTATAGCAAGTTGTAGCTGTACTGCGATGCATCACACATGACGACGGTGGAAGAAATTCCATTGCCACCTCAGATGGGACTCTGATCGCATCATAAAGTCTAGCCAAAGACTTAAATAATGACGCTTATCGGGAGGCAACCCGATTTTCTTTCCCTTTTATTTTTCCCGTTTTACATTTCTCTTTCTTTATTTTTATTTCGTTAAGTTTTCTTTCAGTTTCTTAGTTTCCCTTCCTTAATTTTAATTTTTGTTATGTTTTATTTAAAAAAAAATGAAAAAAAAAGATCGACGGGAACTGGCTGCACTACAGGAAAGCCTCACGAATTTGAGCGCCACGATTCGGCAGAAGCTACGGCGGCAGCGCACACGGTGACTTCCTTCCTTTTCTTGTTTTAGTTCGTGTGTTTGTGTCTTTTTATGTCTTTGTTTTTTCTTTTAGTTGTGTGTCTCGTTTGTTCCTTTGCTTATGCTTTGTTTTGTTTGCTTGAGGGCAAGCAAAATCTAAGTGTGAGGGGAGCATCTTTGAGTTTGTGTTATGTTGAGTCCGTTTTTATGTTGTCGTTTTGTGTGTTGTGAGCCTTGTGATTGTTGAAGTATTAAGCATGCTGCCCGGTTGAGTTGTGTGATGAACTTGAGATTTGATACTTGAGAATTGGGATTTGGTGATTGAAAATTTTGTATTTTTATTGGATGACATTTTGGATGACAAATAAGAGCAACAATGAGTAAAAAGCCACATATAAGTGAGAATTGAGCTTATTAGAGTAGAGCACTCTCTACTATGTTTCTTTTTGAGTGGTTTGTTATTCATGAAGCTGTGATATGTTGTGAGTCATTGGTGTTGCATGATAAAAGGCACTAGAGTAGCCATTTGGCATGCTTTTGAATTCCTACCTGAACATTAACCCCTAGTGAGCCATTTTTGAAGTCTTGACCTTTTTTTGTTCTAATTAGTCACTAAATAATTAAGCCAAGACCTGTTTTGGACTATCTCTTTGGCCCAGTGATGCATGTCTAATTCTGAACTTCGTTCCATTAATTATTAGAGGAAGTTAAGCTGTGTTCTTATGTGCCGTTTGCCCAAACTGCTATTTTGTGTAAAGTGATAAGGATCTGTGATCCGTTGGGCCAAACAGTGGCATTGATCAGTTGAGTTCTTGGGATGGGAGCAGTTTTGGGAGACGATTTGTGGGGATATCTTGTAGATGATGATTGCATGTTGATTGAGGATATAAAAAAGAAGGGTGCTGCCAAAAAAAAAAAAGAAAAGAAAAGAAAAGAAAAATCGAAAAAAGAAAAGAAAAAAAGGTGTTGCACCAGTTTGAGTGAGCATGTAGTATCATTTTTGGAGTTTTTCCCCGAAGTTTGGTTGCTTTCTTTCTCTATAAACTTGAATTGTGGATGATGATTTGGATTAGATATGCACACTTTGATCTTCAATGTTTCAGCTTAGGACCCCTAGGATCTTGCCTACATCATGAATGGTCCTTAGCCCCATTACAACCAATGAGAAAAGACCTTTTGAGTTACTATGTGACCACGACATATCACGACTAAGTGGATTTTCCTTCTTGAGTGTGAATTTCCAAAATAAATATTTGAGAGAAGAGTGAATCTTGAGAGGAATTTGTTGTTGCTTGATTTGGACTAGATAGACAATGTAAACACTTGTTTGATATTTCCTTTTCTTGATTTGAGAGTTGAGAATCGATTGTGAGTTACATGGTTTGATTTGGCAGTATGTCATGTTACTAGTGTTTTGATGATTACTTGGCTGTCGTTTTCTGTTGAGTTGTTAGTGTCTTCGCCTTTTCTGTTTTCTTTTTGTTTGGTTGTTGTGTCCGTTGTTTCGTTCTTTGCTTTTAGAGTCTTTAGTGTCGTGTTAAGGAAGGAAGTTGTCTCTAGTTGCTGATTTTCACCGTTGAATTCTTCTTTTATGACATACTTGAGGACAAGTATGATCTAAGTGTGAGGGGATTTGATGTGTGTATTTTAGCTACTTAGTTTAGTGTGTGTTTTGCCATGATTTTATGTGATTTTGCATGGTTTGCAATGTTTTGGCGCAGGAATTAGATGAACTGGAGATGGATCTTGTAGATGGAAGGAGTTGGTGGAAAGCAAGCTTTTGATGAAGATTAGCGTGGATTTTGAAGATGTTTAGAGATTGAGCTTGGAAACAATTGTTACAATTTTTATTAAGCTCAAAACTCTTCTTTTAATTTAATTTGGGCTTAAGATAGGAAAAAGAGCCGAAGCCCATGTTTTTGGATTAGGCGGCATTGTTAGGGATTAATTCCCTTAGTTTTTTAGAAAAGCCGCATATATATATATATATATATATATATATATATATATATATTGGAGGATTTTTAATTGGGTCATCTTCTTGTTTTATTATTATTAGACTCAGCCGCATATATTAGAGTAATAGGAGTTGACTTTCTTGGATATAATTTTGATTCCCATGCAATTTCATTCTTCACGTTTCTTTTAGCATTAGAATTCACTTGTTTAATTTTACATTCACTACTAAAAAAAACGCTCATACGTAACGGTAAATTTCCGTTATGTATGTACCAAAATTACCGTTGTATATAGTGGTGTTATGTATGAGGGTGCTTATACATAACGGTAATATACCGTTATGTATACTATGAATACATAACGGTTTATCGGATATCCATAACACACGCAAAACCGTTGTGTATAATACTCATACATAACGAATATTTTCCGTTATAAAAAGTTTGTTTTCCGATATGTATTAGTGATATAAATAACGGTGATTTATGTTTTACATAACGGTTATCCACCGTTGTTTAATGGTAGAAAACATAACGCTTTTTTATCGTTACGAAATTTATTTTTCCGTTATAAAATATATTTCGTAGAGACTGTATTGGGATTATATACAACGCTTTTTTGTACTTCACATAACGGTTATTTTCGTTATCTTTGGTATCAATTGTAACAGTGTTTTACCGTTATAAATTTATATTATTCGTTGTGTAATTAGATTATAGATAACAGTGTTTATACATATTAGTAACGGCAATGAGAACCGTTATGTATTCTCAGTTATAAAATTAACCATATTTTCAGAATTTTTTTTTATTTTTTTGCCTGTTTTTTGTAATTTCCTAATTATAATTCATACAAATATACAATATTCTCAAATAATACAATCCAAAACATATTATATAACATAACTTAAACTTCCATACATTGTAGCTTCAAAGTACCTAAAGTAGTCATGTAATTTACATCCAAACAATATTAACAAAAAAATGGTGTTCAACACTTGCTTCACCAAATTCTTACATTTTTTCCAGATTCAAAAGACATACAAAACACCAACCAAAATGCCACATCTAGCTTCCTATCTTCCTGCTAACTGTTATTGTCACCTGACCATGAAACAAAATCAGTAAAACATAATACTATGTGCCATGTAAAGAAACTAAAAATGATGCTAAATGAAGATTAACTTCACAAATGTTTGAATCTAAACTTAATCTCAAAAGCCCAGTTTCAGTAATTTGTTACTTAAGTTATATATGTGAATAAGAATGAATCTCACGAATCATACAGATCACAAATTAATTAACCTAAATGATGCAAAAAATGAGAATGAATCTCACGAAAATAAGCAAAGTATGGCCACTTAGGAAATACTAACTTATCTCCACCATCATTTTCTGAAGTGGGATCTTATGCAATATCAATTTCTCTTCTTCTTCTTGAACAACCCGTCGAGATGCCTCTGAAACGCGGCTGTCTTCCTTGGATCCAGAAAATAGTTGTTCCTCCTTCTCCTTTTTATGTATTCAATGCAAGTAGCAAAGCATATTTGATTATATAAGATAAATTTTATCCAACATCTACGTTTAATCACTAAAAATCAGTTGTGGTAATGAAATCAATTAAGAAATTACAATCCATTCAACTCAAAAGAAAAAAGTTAAAATTTCATTCATACAGCATTCTTTATAGACACCAACCATATGAATTATTTCATTATTTTCCTTTCATCACTCAATTCCCAAACTCATTCTATTCCTATCCGATTCCATTCCTAGATGCTAGCCACCGATTTAATGTCCAAGGACTACAAGCAAAAGGAGAGGGACAAATATAAACATAATTGTGTTTCAAGTATGATCATGTTGAGGTTGAAGGAGGGTTACCCTGAGATTAACTCCGCTCACTGCAGTCAAATCGTTGAGATGCTCGATGCTTTGATCAACAAGGGATCCAGACACCTTGATGGAGGTGAAGAACCAGGAGCTTCCATTGGCTTCTTCTGGCCAACCAGAGGCTTTTTTGGGGGAGCCTTGGAATTATTTCCAGGACCAACAGGAGTTGTAAGAGAAGGCATCCGAGAGCTTGACTGACAAGATGAGAAAGAAACAATATAAAAGATGAAATATATAATAATATTTTAAAGAAAAATATATAACAAGCCTGAAATGCTTTAAGTCACAGGAGTTTACTAAACAAAATAAGAGGAAAAAGAGATTGATTCTGGAGGCATTCTGCTTCTGATAGAAAAACATGATCCAGGAAAATAAAAACAAAGAAACAAACAATACAGAAACCAAAAAATCACAGTGGGGGCTGTCTAGAACCCAATTGGCAATAGACAAGCGGACTACTAAATTACCCAAATGAGAAACTACATCAGGATAAGTAACAAATACAAGTTAAATCTCAACAGAATTCTTCTCCTAAAAGTGCTTTACATTCTATTTCTCTAAAGAGGTCATCTAATCTTCAGTGAGGAGTCAAAACAAGGAACTCTCTAAGAAATTACATTTTAATCTTATCTAAACAGACGGAGATAGATAATAAAGCAGCCAAAAACAATACAATAGCAAAATATAGGGAAGACAAGGAAGGAAAAATGATATGCAACAACCAGGTATACTATTAAATGAACTCAAACTCACTAGATAAACCACTAGTTACTATGAAAATCAGCAGCAAACTAAATTCAACAATACTCTTGGGGTACTATTGAAGAGAGCATCTTTTTCCACTATTCCTCCAAACAGATAGTTACCAAAGCAAAATACTTAAGATCAATTCCCAGAGGCCAATGTTTACATCTACTAAGTTACCAGAGTGCTAAAATCAGCAGATATTTTTCCATCCGTATCATGGCTTCTAGAGGGCGCATCAGAAGTTCACAGCCCCCAGTTTTCATGGATGCCTTATACATGACATGTGCACAAAATAGGAATCACATTAACCTAGTCTGAAGCCAAGCATGAAGGGAAACGCAACAGAAGAACCAGAGATCCTCAAAATACCATAATAACAATATCTAATCTCTCTCTCTCTCTCTCTCTCTCTCTCTCAAAGTATATATATACTAGAACAAACAACGATTCATACCAAAAAAAAAAAAAAAAAAAAAAAAAAAAAAAAAAAGATTCATACACTTAATCTTCACATCTCATACCAAAAATATACACCACAAACACAAATGAAAACATATCCTCAAAACAGACAACCCAACTCATAAGCAATTCATAGCTGAAGGTTACAAGTCCCCTGTTACCTTAAATGCAAGAATCCTAGGAGCTGGAAAACGCAGCTCAGTTAGATCTTCAACGAACGTCGTACAAGCTGCCAATGCTGCTGCACTCTTTCCTTCCTATGCAGCAAGTTCAGCACCCTGAAAAAAAAAAAAAAAACATAACAATAAGAATAGATATACAGTCTATAACTCATTACACCTCTAATGAAGCAAAAACAGATCAATGAAGAAGCAAAATAAGGCAATAGATGCATCAAGAAACATAAACAGCGAATAATTTTATTTTTCTTTTCAGAAAAAGAACTAATGTAGCAGTGGTAAGACGAGGCTTACTATCTTGTGCTGTTACAGATTCTTATTTTCTCTTTCAATTAATGATGGTTCTCGAACTAATGTAGCATTGGCAAGGTCAGGATATGAAAGAGCAACGTGATCATTGCAAGAAATGCAGTTCCCTAGAGAGTTTAATCTCTCCTCAATTCGCTGAACAGAAACTGAATCTGGGAGACTGTTCCTTAAGTGTTGAAGCTCTATCATAAGAGCAATATAGATGCAACATCAGGTCTAGAAAATCAGAACATCCTGCAGTATTCTTATTCCTAAAAGAGGACCATATTGTACAGAAATAATCAGCATTTAATAGCATAATGAGACTGCAATCCTATTACTTAAATAATTAAAGCAAGATGCAGAACTAGAATTTCCAGAACAACATCTCGAATCATCCCTTCACAATCATAAGGGATCATCAAATCTCTTTGATAGGCATCATTCTCATCGAAATTAACAGAAATTAACAAATTCAGACACTAAGAAACATTGAACCCTAAACCTTAGGGCTACATGTAGGGAAGAAGAACCCTAAACCCCCAAATTCACAAAATATTCAAGTATTTTTCAGCATTACCTTTAGTTGGGAACTTGGGCGTTGGAAACTGCTGCTGCTGCTGCGGAGTAGTCCGGGAAAGGTTAGGTGAGGGCGGTGGGCTGTCGATCGAAGGAGACGGGGCGGGGAGAGCGGCGGCGGCCGGAGGGGGCTGGAGCGGCGGCCGTAGAAGGCTGGGGCGGCGATGAAAGGCTAGGTGAGGGCGGCCGGCTGTCGATCGAAGGAGATGGGGCGGGGAGAGCGGCGGCGGCCGGAGGGGGCTGGAGCAGCGGCCGTAGAAGGCTGGGGCGGCGACGAAAGGCTAGGTGAGGGCGGCGGGCTGTCGATCGAAGGAGATGGGGCGGGGAGAGCGGCGGCGGCCGGAGGGGGCTGGAGCGGCGGTCGTACAAGGCTGGGGCGGCGACGAAGGTTTGAGATTTGGTGCAATTTCACACTTAATTGATTTGTTGATTTGCTGGAGTGGTGATTTGGTGAAGGGAAGACCGATTTGCTGGAGTCGAATTGGGGATTTGGAGCGATTTGCTGGAGTGTGAGATTTGGAGCGAAAACATACGAGTATTACTCGGGAGTTGCTCAATATATTTTTTAGTATAATAATTTAGTTTAAATAAAAAAAAAAAAAAACCTCATAGATAACAGTAAGGAATAACGGTTGGAACTACCGTTATAAATCATGCTCATATATAACGATATTCTTAACGCTAACAAACCCGTTGTTGAATAGATGTTCATACATAACGAATGGGTTAACGGTTCTCTAATACCGTTATATATATTACTAATAGATATCGTTAATACGTAACACTTAATTTGAAACTGTTATAAATACATATGGATAACAGTACATATATAACGGAATCTTGGAAAACCGTTATGTATTACTAAAAGTGCGCTCATAAATAACGGTTTTTGACCAAAACTGTTATGTATGAACCGTTATCCCTATTTCCATTTTTAGTAGTGATTTAATTTCTTGTTTTGAATTCATCTTTGCGGCTGGAGTTGGAATCAAGGGCAGACAAGTTTTATTGTTTAATTCAAGTGGTGACTTTATTTTTCTTGCAATTTATTTCATTACTTTTTGTGTTTGATTATTTTATGTTTGCTTTTATTTATTTATTTGTTTCTAGTTTAATCATCAGTAGCTAATTTCTTTAATTCGGCGAGAATAATGAAGCACTAATTTATTAATCTGTGAGACCTAATTGAGCATAAAATTGGTTCCTATGGATTTCGATTAATTCCTAGTTTAAAGATAATTCCGATTTTATTTAAGTCTGGCCAATTTAGGTTTAATTGGAGTACAGTCAATTAGCACCTCCGATCCGTAATTGTTGGAATAGGGCTGATTAGTGATAAAACTACAATGTTCGTAGTAGGAATTAATTGGTATATTAATTATTACTAGCGTATCTAGGATAATTGATATAAACTGGGTTCCTTCATCTTAATGCTATTAGAATATTAAATCTAGGTTTGGCGTCTCCAGCTAGGTTATATTTTAATAAGGGAAATAAGCAGGTCTGGCGTCTCCAACTGTTTATCGAAACAGTAAGTAGGAATTGGGATACGTCCGTTGCGTTTCACGGTATCCTATAACTGGTTGGTTCATAGAGATTAATTAATCTTTGCGTCGATGATCAGAGCTTTGAATTAGTGTGGATTTATTCGAGCCGAGTTACCTTTTTATTGATTTATTTCAAGAGTTATTTATTTGATTTAATTTGCTTTCTTAGTATAATTATTTTTCTCAAAATTAAGGCGTGGTGGCATCACCAAAATTTATAGATTTTTGGGGAATTGAATGATTTTACCTGCTTTCTGTGGGATCGACCCTGCTTATCATCATACTAATTTGTTTTGATAATTCTGCAGGAATTATTTGGTGGAAAACGACGTCCACCACTTTACCTTGTAACACTATCTCCTATTTCAGAAAGACCATACCTATTTCGGCTTAAAGGAGATATAGGACGAAGACCTGAGCCTATTTGAAATGACAAGTCAAACGGCAAATAGAGTTGAAGGATGCCCCTCCAACAGATCTATTCCCCAACATCCACCTATAAATAGAGCTCAATGATCAACCTTCAACATCACCGATTCAAGAACATATGTTGGAGTTCTGCCAAACTCAAGACTCAGCTTATACTTAGCCAAAACACTTGCATCGAAGAAGAGAATTCCCATTGCTAAATATTAGTCTACCTGATATACATATATTCTCTTAGAGCTTCTAGGCAAATATTCCTCATCTTTAGCCTAGATTTTGATTACTTGTGAACATGTTCTCTGTAATCTTAAGTTGGAGATTTGAACCCTTTTCAACCTGAGTGAGAAGAGCGTTTGATATAGAGAGAGTTCGAGACGGTTGTCTAAACTCAGAGAATCTTAGCCTCCGCAAGCTAGACGAGTGTTGTCTTAGCAACTGCGAGCTAAGAAGGAGATAAGTCCAACCTAGTGCATTTACTCTGAAACGAGTGTTTTAGATTTAAGGTTTGCTGTGCACCCACAAGCATAAGCCCAATTGTGACGCCCCAATTTTCTTATTAAATAAAAAGAAGTACTTTGATTAAAAAAAATAAGATTTCAATATTTAAATAACTAAAACTCAAATCCAACAGAGAAATGTGATTAAACATCATAAACTGAGTCTTTATTCTAATTGAAAATAAAATATTATTTCTTCTTTTATCTTGACCATCACTCACCCCGCCTCTCATCGCCCGAGTCATCTCCTGAAAAAGATGTTGTTTTGGGGTGAGTACAATAAACTCAGTGGGGGTGCATTTATCCATATTATAAGAATCACAACAAAATATAAGTGCAATGAAAACTGTCTGCTCTTTCATATTGCCCGAAAGCAATAACTTTCTGTCTCTTAGCCCGAAGGCTATATAACTTTCTGTCTCATATAGCCCGTAGGCTATAACTTTCTGTCTCATATAACCCGTAGGCTATAACTTTCTGTCTCATAGCCCGGAGGCTCTGCCTGCTTCTCACACATATAAATTGAGTAAAACGTATAATAAGGATAAATGTTAAATGCAACGTTATAACCCCACCTTAACCTTTCTTGTGCAAAAACTCGCAATTAAATAATCAAGTCTTGCGCGCCGTTCCTAAAATGAATTATAATTCATAATTAAAATATGTTTGACTAATGAATGCACATGATCATGAATATATATATATAGAAAGAAAGAAAGAAAACATGTAAACTTATTCTGCCAACAATTTTCTTAAAAAAAGAATTAGAATTTATAAATATATAATTATGTATTCTGATGAAATCATATTCTTTAAACAAACATATACATATATACACACGTATAATTCTAGTATATGTATGTATATAACAAAGTTCTTTTCTATTTAAATTTACTAATATTTAAAATATACGAGTATATATATATTGCATAAATAAAAGGCACATAACTACTAATCATGTCAAACATAAAGTTAAAATTATTAAATCATGCGCATAAGAAATTAAAGGAATTAAGGTATACATGCTTAACACAAGTATATTATATATTACAATAAAAATCTATTATGTATCATAACTTTAAACAGATATACGAAAATGATTTCTACTTAATATATAAATATTAAACATTAGAAGGAACACTATCCAAACATATAAATATATATATACACGTATGACATCATTTAAATATGTATATATGTTTGCTTGTATAAATAAAATAATGACTAATTATTAGATCATCATTAAAGCATGTATCTGCACACCTACATATCTACATATGTATAGATTATAATTAAGTATATTCATGGGAATTGGAAACAGGATACACGTAGTGATAGAACAATTATAATACTCTGACATTTGAAAATTGAAGACTCACTACCATCATAAAGTTTTCTTCTAAAGACAAGACTTAAAAATAAGAAAAAAGGTTGTCTTTTCTTTCGAGATTGGATTGATAAAGAGAAAAATACAGAGAAAAAATAAGGGAAATGAGAGGGTGAGTTATTTACCTCTCCAGCAGAAAGAATTCGGTGGTTTATAGGTGTGAGGAAGAGAATGAAAAAGGGTGCTATTTATACTAGGAGCTAGGGTTTAATTTTGGTAAAAGAATCAATCAAGAACAATCTTTCCAAAATTTTAATATTATCAAGAAGGAAAGGTGAATTAGGGTTTCCAATTGGTGCTGAAAATTCTAGAGAAGAAATTACTTTGGGCTCAAGCAATGGGCTCCAAGAAAGAATTGGGCTGAAATAAAAATATAATTGTTTGGGCTTAAAATATGTAGTAACTTATAACAAAATAATAATAATAATAATAATAATAATAATAATAATAATAATAATAATAATAATAATAATAATAATAATAATAATAATAATAATGCTTGAAATGATTAAATGCTCATGCAATATCTAGGCGCGACTTATAAGACTTAAAATTTAAATAGTAAAAATAATTAAAGAATTAAAAAAAAAATTGTAGTTAAAAAAAATATTTTGGGGCACTACACCAATGTTTTGTCAGTGTTATCAACTACTGACTGTGGATGTAGGAAATTGTTTTCCGAACCACGTAAAACTCTTTGTGTTCTTATTGCTTTCAGTATTTACATTTATCTATTAGTGCACAAACTCATATCTATACTGAAACTGATAAAGTGAAAAGAGAAACCCTAAAACTGACAAAGTGATTCACTTAAAGGCTATTCCTTAAAATCATTTTCTCTCCAAGTGTTATCAGTCTAACTGATTAATCTTCAGATAGTCAGTAAGATTTCTATCACTTCTCTAATTACTTAAAACTAATTAGACTGAAATCCTAAGTGAATTATTAGTGCATCGACGAGTTCTTTGTACTGTAGTTAAAATACTGAAACACTATCAGTATCAGTCTACGCCCGCATTTTAACTGATCTTGTTTTACACTGATCACTTTAGTCAATTCACTTCAGTATCAGTTTAGATACTAACTTCAGTTTACAAAAAAAGTTTTCAAAAATAGCCTACTGATGTATTCTCCCCCATACATCAATTCAGTAACACCTTTCGGAACCCAACACCAATATAAATTTCTGGCTCCGCTGCGATCTAACAAAGATGCTTAATGAATTGATCAGATATTTCTTTCTCCAAATTAACATCTAAATACAGTCAAAGTAGAATTTTGAACAAGAAATTTAAGGATGGGCCAAAATCCAACCACCTGCTGTTGATGAATGACGTTATTGTATTTGATGCAGGTCTGATTAAAACGCCCTTCCCTTCTCTTCAATAACATGAAGGAGAGAGACTGAGAGAATTTATGAATTCCTGACCCCAGATAATTCATTTTTCTGAATTTCCCATTTAGTATATTAGATTGAATCAAACATGTTTCAAACTTCGACAGCTGGTTTCGCTCAAGAGATGTCAATAATTTATTGAGATTTATACAGTGCTTGATTTTATATGTTGCAGTTGTCACATTTTTCTAATTTCCGTCTTTCACCATTGCATTAATAATTCATCAATCGAAAGATTCAGTATTTATGTTACCGTTTGCATCTGCTCTCAATTATTAATTCAATTCGTAGAACTAATAACGGTAAGTAATCCAATAATTCACAGCACATTTGGAGATAAATAATATTCTCGTACACAATCAAACCATGGGACATTTTAATTAAATCCTTGAAAATGACCAGTCTTTAATCCGCAATTACTTTGTGTTAAATAATTACCTGCAAAAAAAGTAATTAATTATCACTCTGACCAAATTTCAAAGTGGAAACTAAGAAAAAAAACCTAAAACGACCATGTTGATCTAGAAAATATATTGTTCTGATTTGGTCAGAAATTAATTAATTTCATGAAAATTCTGAACCGGCAGAAAATTCAAAGTAAGCGTTTGCATGGTACGTGTATATATATATATATATATATATATATATATATATATATATATATATATAGCATTAAAAATGAAACTGAAATCCAAGCTGAAAATTTATCTGAGGCCATAAATGATATAACAACTGATATAACCAAAACATAAATTTAGCATTTATTTTTATAGATAAAGATGGTAATTAATGAGAGAATTGTAGATGAAAAGCCATTGAACGTAGGCTTCTGTTTCGTGTCAAGGTCATCGACGACAAATAAAGCTATGTAACTTGTGAAAATACCACCCCAATATAATAATGGCCGTATCTGCACCATTTAACTCCACACTCTAGTTACAATATAATTATATTTAAATTTTTTGTTTCAAAATTAAAAAGAATTTAGTTAATTTTATTATTTTATCCACATTGTAGTTTTTTTTGTAATTTTTCAATAATCTTTTTAATTTTTATTATTTTCAAAGTACAAAAACTACAAAAAAAATGTTAAAAAATTACAATATGGAGAAAACAATAAAATTAAACTAACTAAATCTTTTTTAAATTTGAATCAAATTTTTTAAACAAATGAATTTTTTAAAAAAATTAATCTTTTTTTGACCGGACAAATTTTGTCCAAATAGCAGTACTCATCTAATTAATACTATGAAAACAAATGTTTATACTTGTCCACGTTAACAGTGTGATAGGAACCGGTAAATGTAAAAAAAAATTGAGTTTCACTGAATGTAGATAAAATTGTGAAAGAAATCAAGATTCGATCTTCTTTTTCTTTTCTTTTGTATACTCAATTCACGGTTGGTGCTTTAATCCGTATGCTTATTTGGCGTCTTATTTTGGGTGAATCTTTAGTAAAGTTTTCGATGTTAGGGTTCGAATAATACCCTTTATACTCATAATTTTTATAATATATTTTCAAACTTTTCAAAAAGATAAAAAAATGTGCAACCAAGAGGAATAGAAATTGGTAAAATATTACTAGAATTATTGTTCCGACATTGAAACTTGATCTGATCGTTTAACAAAAGATAAATCAATATCACAACTCACAAACAAAATAATTAATTTAAGAGGCAAAATGGTATATACCCATTTTGAAAGCAAAAAAAATAAATAATATCTATTAAGTATTATATAAATATGTAAATAATTTAAGTATTTTTTTCGCATTAGATGGTACGAGATGTGAAAAAAAAAAAGAATATTTGAACTTCCAAGGGATTCCGATTGCATATTTGCATGTATGTAGCATTAATGTTAAATATAGGCCGACTCTGAAGGAGCCAAGAAATAAATTAAACAAATCGTTATACATTATCTTTCTTTGCAATAATCATTGGCATTTGCAATCAAAAGTGATAAATGAGTGAAGATGCAGAACATCATCAATAATCTGCAAATGTAAAATGATTCATGAAACCAGACAAACACTGCACAATAAATTTTGCATAAGGGTGCGTTTTCTTTGATAGGTTACAAATTTATCATAAGGAGTCGTAACTAATTAAAGATGAAAAAAATATATCACATCTTAGTGTGATACCTTTTTTAATCCCATATTCCCCTGAGGTGGAAAAACATGAAAAAATGTTATCACATCAAAATACCTCATAATAATATTATCTTACTCGAAAAAAAATTCCATTCTTCATGTGAAAAATTATCCACCCCTTACAAAACATGTGAAAATGGTGAAAAAATTATAAAAATATATATATTTTCCACTCTTTTCCATTAAAGAGAACGGATCCCAAATGTATCTATTTTCTCTGGATAGCATCCTTGGCGGACTCGAGGGTGGACACAACAGAAGCGGCAGCATTCGCGAGAATGCTGCCGCTTGTCTTTGGGCCGAGAGCCGATTGGGGCTGCAACTCGTGCACGACCTGCACACGTCTAACCGGCTCTTGCCCTTGCCCTGCCGATGTATGAAAATCCACTGTCTCCACCTTCTTCATTTGCATATGTCCCCCACCATCTTCAGATTCCTGCAAATTGAATTGTATGAGAAAAATTTTCAAGGAAAAAATAATACATTTTCCATTAAAAATGGGCTAGGTCATGAAACAGAAAAGAAAGAAACGAAAATAAGTTAAAAATAATACCTTGTTTGCTGATGCATTATTCATATTTGTGTTTCCTGGTTGTTTGATTTTTTTTTGCAGATTCTTTATAGCAAATGATATAGTTGTGCAAATTATTTATTTTGGATAATTTGTTTCCGATGTTTTTGGCAAGAGAACTAGGCGTGTCCTCGTAGAAAGCGCTTGGTTCCGATCTAATCGCAAACAGCCTCTTCAAACATGTTTAACTCTTAATTTCATGACAAAAAGGATTAGAGGCAAAAAAAACAAAATAACTAGATTTTTCTCCCTCTAATAAACTAGAGTTTATAGTTTATATTTTTATAAAAGGATTATTGCGAGAACATACATGTAGTTTGTCAATTTTCTAGTTTATAACATAACTTTATAATTTGACCAGAAAATACATCAATTTTCATTTTAATCGCAATTATAACATGACTTTATAGTCTGACAAGAAAATTCACCAAGTTTCAATTTATTCTCAATTATAACATGATTTTATTTAGATTATTTTTCATCATTGATGTATTAATATTAAATTGTTATGTATAAAATATTGTTAATTAATTGATTTTAATTTTTATAAAAATTAAGTTATATTTCATATTATATATATATATATATATATTTATTTATATCAAAATATTATATTGATGGTTTAAAATTACATATAGATACACACACACACACACACACACACACACACATATATATATATATATATAGGGTAGGGTTAATATAAAAACCCCTCTTAAGATGAAAACTAGGAACCAATTTAAAGCCATTGATTTAAATAAAATAGAGGGGTGAGATTAAACTACAGATGCACAATTTCGATTGCATAGATGCACAATTTCGATTTACTTGAGTATTTTGCATTGTTGGTTTCAATTGCATAAATTGCATATTTTTTAAGTGCACAGTAAAATATAATAGATGCACAGTTTCTTTTGTTGACTAAATCCTAACCATTAGATCTAATATTTAAAAGATCAAGATTAGGTTCCTAGTTCTCATTTTAACAGAGGTTTTTATTAGAACCTCTTCCTATATATATATATATATATATATATATATATATATATAAATTTGATTTTAATATTCTATTAATATATTACATATATAATAAGTATTTATTTATTTAAATTATGAAATTATAAAATATTAGGACCAATAAATAATTTAGGTACATATATAATAGAAACTATGTTAAAAAGTAAATAATATTATATATTATTTACATATAGATGTATATTTATCAAATATATATGTATATATATATATATAGTATATTGTGAGATGAAAAGAAAATTAAAAATACTTAATGTATTAAACTTTGATATTATTATACTAAATTAATTACAAGGTCATGTTATAATTGAGAATAAATTGAAACTTTGTGTATTTTATTGTCAGGCTATAAAGTCATGTTATAATTGTCATTAAACTGAAAATTGATGTATTTTCTGGTCAAATTATAAAGTCATGTTATAAACGAGAAAATTGACAAACTACATGTATTTTCCGGCAATAACCCCTTTTATAAACTTCTATCTTTTACTAATCAATGGCAATTTTATTTATTGACACAAATTATAACTGATAGGTTTTTTTTATGTAATAATAAAGTGATTAATGTTGAAGTTAAAAGTCTCAAATTCAAATTCACGTTACATAATTTTTAAAATATTTGTATTTTCAATAAAGAAAAGGATATATATATATGTATATATATATATATTATCTATTTTGTCATAAAATTGACTAGAACTTATATGTTTTTAAACTTTTTACTACAATTTATATTTTATTAAGTTAAATAACTATTTTCTACTATTGACACAAGTATTATATAATGAAGTGGTGGGGGACCTACTTATTTTGGTCATAAAAAAATTCCCATCTATTTTTTCGTAAATAACCAATAATCACCAAAAAGGACAAAAATTCCGTCATCAGAAACCAAAAACTTATTGGGGCATTTTTAAAAGGGTTTATTGTATGTAAATACACTAATTTTGATTAAAATTTATTTTTGATGTGTATTTAAAAAAGTTTAATAAAATAGACGAACTTTATTAATTGTCCAATTTTTACTCTAATGAGCTACAAAGACGCCGTATAAATGTCATGTAAATGCCACGTAGACGTTACGTCATTTTCGATGAGTCACGTAGATGCCACGTCATTTTATAACTTGAAAAAATTAAAGTTGAAGTTAAAATTGAACAATTAATTAAGTTCGTGTATTTTATTCGTGTATTTTATTGAACTTTTCTATGTATGCGTCAAAAATAGATTTTGGCCAAAATTAATGTATTTATATGTAATTATTCTTTTTTAAAACTATCCAATATAAATATGTCTACCAAATATACTGGCCGGCTTTTGATATTTTCTACGTCCTATATTCATTTCCTTTGTTTAATTGTTTGTTATGAAAAGCTGAAATTGTCATATGAATGTCATAAATCGTACAATAATTGTGGTTTTGATTACTTTTGAAATTTAATCAATATTAAAATTCTTGTATGTATCTGATTCGGCTGATATACGCTTACATGAAGAAGATTTTTGCGCAAAGAAAATAACGCGCCCAAATAGAATTGGTTTATGGGCGGTAAAAATAATAATTTATGCGCCAAAATTGCCTTAATTGATTTTGTGCAACTATATAAAACTACAAGGTTATTTCTCTGTCGCGACCGCACTTGCTAAGGATAGCAAATTCGGGGAAACCGCGACTAAGGGAGGGGATTTAGGAGCGGGAGTTAGAAAGGGGCATATTCGGTTTCTTGATGACTCGACTTGTATAAGGAAATCAATCGAAATATCTAGATATCAACGAAGGCCACAAGGGGACCGTACATAATATTATCCCAAAACGGGGTACTCAATGGTTTTAGTACATTATTAAATAATACATATTGTTTGACAAATGACATAACATCTTAACATAATCAGTGTTCGCAGCGGAATAAAAATTTTGAGTATATGTATGAAGACATATACTCTACTCTGAGGTAATCATCCTAGATCGACAAAAGCTCCGCTTGCACACTACATCCTCGATCACAGCTCAACCTGCACATTTATAAATACATACAGGGCTAAGTACAAGAGTACTTAGTGGACACTTGCCGAAATTTACATACATGCATAATATTTTATTGTCAAGCCTTTCAACAGTAGTAAGATACGAGGGTTTTCCTTTAAAGACTCGTATTTACCAAACATAATATCATTTCTTTCATCAATAACCCGCGCAGGCATTTTAATATCATTAATCACCATATCAGTAACTCGTGCCGAGAGGGAGGCCTCCCTCTGCGGACACTATGATCGGCCAACCCGCTAGATGACTCACGATCACAAGGGTGTACACTAATTCCGAAGGGATTTGCGGTCCCATCCAGAATCCGAATTCGATTAACATCAGATAGGCAATTAATAACAAAACATAAAGCATTTAGGCATTGACAATATCATTCAAATTCATAAGCATAAAGTCTTTAACAATTCTACTATATGGTTTTAGTTTATACGTAAGAAAGCCCACCTGAATAGCAGACTCACGGTTTAGCTCTAACTCTGGTGCTTGACCTTTAATCCGAGAAAATAAAATAAGATTCTAATTCTCGAAAAATCTCAATAAATGAGGATGCGTGAAATGATTATGCATGACTCATATTCCTTTAATTAAATTATGAGATGCTAATCCTATTTAAGGAATTAAAGCTCGTCTTATGAGGTCGGATTATTAATCTTTAATAATCTACTCATCTTAAAATAATCTAATTCACTTACTAATTAATAATTAGTAAGTCTCAAATTTTTCTCTAATTAAACTTAATAGAATAATTATGAAGGCCTAAATAAATAATCAAGGCCCAATAGGAATTTAATTTGAGCCCAAATGAATAAATTCAAAGCCCAATGCATAAATAACATTAAGTCCAACATCAATTAAATGAACTAGGCCCAATTGAGAAAGCCCAAAAATTCGGTCCAAACCCGGCCCAAAAATTCGGCCCAAACCCGGCCCAAAATCCTCACTCTCGGTTCTCTCTCTATCATCTCTCACGCCTCTCCATCTCTCTCTTTACCGACAATTCTTCTCTTTCTCTCCCTTTTATCTCCACTATCATGGTTCCTTTATCCTTTTTATAAAGCAAATCACATGCACACACATTTTTTTATCTCTCTCTCTTCTCACAACAAAACACACGCACACACACTTTTTTTTTAATCTCTCTCTCTCTTCTCAAAACAAAACACATGCACACACACTTTTTAACAAAACACACGCACACACACATTTAAGTATATCTCTCTCTCTCTCACCGATCCATCCAAACACACACACACTTTCAGTAATCTCTCTCTCTCTTCTCACAAGAAAACTCATGCTGCTCACTCTTCTCTCTCTCTCGTTCGATTTTTTTCTCCCCAAAATCAAGAAAATAAACGCTGCAACATCTCTCTCTTTCTATTCTCGCAACAAACCATCGCCCTCCCTCTTCCTCGAACATCCGCCGGCGAGGCTCCTCCTCACACGTCTCGCACACACACCAGTCACCGGGAACACCCCTCGCCTCTCTTCTCTCCCGATCAGTATTCAGCCGAAGAATCCACGCCGCTGCAACTGGATTCCGGCGAGCGCCGCGTCGCCTAAAGCCGCCGAGTCAGCCGTCTGGAACTGCTGCTGCTCGCCCGGAGTCGCGGCTGCTGCTTCTCCTGTTGCAGAGCTCCGCCGACTGCTGCTGTTCGTGGAGCACCAAGGCGAGCTTCTCGCCTGAAACCGCCGACTGCTGCTGTTCATGGAGTCGCCTTCTGCTGTCACAAATCTGCCGTCGTCGCAGCGAGACCGGTGAGCAGCACCATCGTCCTCGCGTCCCTCTGGTAGCCTCGCGAGTCGCCGCCACTTGACGTCTCTCGGTCCGACTGGATAGGGCAGTAGCCCCGCGAGTCGCTGCTGTCGTTCTCGGGCTCCGATGAGGCCGAGGAAGTTGCCGTTGTTGCGGCTCGACTGTGCAGGGCCGCGTTCGATGCCTTTCTAAAAGCTAAGTTATTGTTCTATCTCTCTACTATTGTATTTCAATTCGTTTTGTTGCTGATGGAAATTCTCATGACTTGGTTCTAAGTACAAAGGCAGTATAAAGGTATCAATGTATGAATTAAACTATTTCTGTTGAATGCTAATCATGTACGCATATGTGTTTTGCTATGTTTCTCTGTAATAAATTCATCCTATGTTTCGAATTTCCTTTATATGAAATGAGGGAAGTGAAATGCATATCTGAGAATAGTGAACTAAAAAAAAAATACCTTGAATGTTTGCTATGGTTGAAGGTTGCAGTTGAGATACAAGGCAGCAGGTGTTCTGAAAATAATGTAATTGGTCCTTGCATTAATGCAGGTGGAATCATGGAAGAAGGTAGAGCATTGAAGTCAAGCTTACCTTGAGAATGCTTGGCAGAGAAGGAGTGCAGATTCCTGCCGTTGCTGCTAAGTGTTGAATGGAGAAAGTGGTGGTTTGAGGAGTGAAGTGTGGAGTTTAAACTAGAAGGCTGTATTGTTGGAGTGTGAGAAGTGCAGCAGGCTCAAGAGAAGGGGAAAATAGGGGAGTGTGCAGCTGCTGCAGCACATGTCTCCACACCCTTTTCCTTTTTCCCATTTTCTTAAACTTGGGTGTTGTGGCAGGGGTGAAGTGTTTACTGTCGCTACAGTTGCTGCAGAAAAAAAGGGAGGGGACGCAGCTGATCTTATTCTCCCCTCTCTCCTTATATTATTTCTTTTGTTGCAGGTGGTAGAATAGAGTTGTAGTATACATGTAGGGTTGTAAGGTTTGTAATGGTAAGGGATTAAAAGTTGTGAAGTGATTTAACTAAAATCCTTCAGTGTTGGTCGTTCTGTATTAGAACTTTGGTATCGAGTTTTTCTAATGTCGAGCACTTGTATTCAGATACAGATTAATCGAATAATTCTTGTATCTGATATCTATATTGTCTTGTAAAAATCTAAATTAAAACTGTAGATTGCTAAATTAAATCCATAGATTTAATTCGATCATCATTAAATTAAATCCGTAGATTTAATTAGCTACAAAGTCGGAAATAATTCACGACTTAAGGAACAATATGAATAATTATAAATAACCTCCATCTTGATTAATAAATAACACAACTTTGCTAAGTTGGTTATAACCTTGAATAATAATTATTCATTGATTCAAAGATTAACGTCGCGATTTTAAACACGCGAAGATAAATAAATGCATACTGCTAGTGTAGCGACTCTGTTTCCAAATTACGTAATTCAGAATCATAGTTGGAATTCCTAAAGCGTTTCATTTACTAAAAAAAAGATTTAATAAACACGCAATACTGGACTTAAATAAATATAAAAGAGCGGGTTGTTACATTCTCTGTGGACTAGAAAAGTCATAATATTTCTTTGGCCAAATGAGGCATTCAAAAGAAGTAAGCAAAAGGTGGATGAAAAGCTCGTAATCATTATTTCAACAAGATATTACGAAACACTAATTTATACATTTCCGGATCGCATTTTGCAGCAAGCATATGTCATCTAAAACAAGTAACTATCACGAGGCCCAATTCAAATCAAATACGAAACTAGAGAAGCCCAAATAACATTTAAACTTGTATTTAGGGATGTCATCCGCCTGAAACTTGTCGAGAGAATTAGGATTGAAACTTTTTTGCTCGAAAATTTTTAGTCCGAATAGCTAATAATTAAATAGCAGGTTTTCTTTTTTTGAGCAGGCAAAAAGAGAATTTATTAAGGGAATCGGTACCAGAAGTACCGAGAGAGTTACAGCAGACAGAAGAACACAAGAAAAACAGCACAGCGAGAAGGCTAGGTGTTGAAATTAGCAGCAATAAACCATCTCCTAAAATCACTAGGGTACTTCGAGATATTATGCACATTCATCCAGCTCCACACTCGCGATTTGAGGTCGGCAACGGCACGATTCTTGTTCCATTCTCCTTGTTGGAATTTACACTCATTTATGGTCTTCCAAAGGACCCATATCACGCCAGCCCACACACCAAGCAGCGCACAGATTTCTTTTTTGTCTCCCAAATTAATGAAAGCATTGAAGTGATCTCTCACCTTGCAATGAAGTGCAGTATGCTTGCCGAGCCAGAGAACAACATCAGTCCAAATCACGGAAGAGCTTTCACATTTGAAGAAGAAATGATCAGTTGTCTCGACCTCCGTCTTACAGAAGACACACAAAGACTCCAAAGGGGGAATGGCAATGTTTCTTTTCAAAAGATTGCCGCACGTTGGCATCTTACCTTTCAGCACTCTCCAAGCCGTTGTGATGACTTTGGGTGGAGTCGGTGCACTCCAAATGATATCGAGCTCTGCTTGGTTCACGACGGGCTGTGCAAAATCACGCTGAATATATAGTGTCCTGTACGCTGTTTTAACTGTAAAAATTCCTCCGTTAGAAGCTTTCCACCTCCAGCGATCCTCCCTCCCATCTGTGAGGGTCACTTGGTTAATGAAAGAGATAAGCTGCTGTACCTGTTCATTTTCCCTATCCAATAATTCACGACTCCATCCAAAGTTCCAGACCCACTCATCCTCCGACCAATCCCCCAAACTTGAAATCGTCCCTTCCTGATTTGTGATGAGTCGGTATAATCTCAGGAAACGATCTGAAAGTCTCGCTCCCCCGACCCATCTATGCTTCCAAAAGGAGATCGAGACTCCGTTTCCAACCTGCTGGTCCAGGTTGTCTGAAAACTAGGCTCCTTCCGGTCCCCAACTAGTCTTCAGAACGTTGCTCCACCATCCTGCTCTCTGTCTCCCGGCCATTCGAAACCCACCGTCATCCCATTCAATATTCCCGTGACACGCCCGGACCACTCGTGCCCACAGGGCCTCACTCTCGGAGAGAAATCTCCACAGCCATTTTGCCAACAGCGCCGCATTAAACCGCTCCAGATTTCTAATTCCACACCCCCCCTCATTGCGCTCTCGACACAGCTCCTCCCACTTAATCCAACAGATTTTTTTTACGTCAACGTCACCCCCCACAGAAACTTACACATCAGAGATCGAATTTCAGTAAGAACTTTCTTCGGAATTTTAGCAAAAGCCAGATGATAAATAGGGATTGAAAGAAGTACCGAACGAATGAGGGTAATTCTGCCAGCAAAGGAGATCTTCTTATTTTTCCACCCGCTAAATAGCAGGTTAAGTACCACTTTCCCCCAACATTGACACCCCTATCGTCTTTAACACCCTAATATTAGGGTTGACGCTGTTTACTATTTCAGCGTGTCAAAACTAAAGCAAATCGCCCCCACGTTTTAACGATGCTTAACCCCGTTAGAGCTGCAGCTTGGCCAACCGTTAAAACGCAAGGGACAATTTGCTTCAGTTTTGATACGTTGAGATAGTAAACAGTGCTAACCCCGACGTTAGGATGTTAAAGGCGATAGAGGTGTCAATGTTGGGGTGGGGGGGAGGAACGTGGTACTTAACCCTTAAATAGCCCAACAATTCAATAAGATTGACCCGAAAATAACCTGACACTATAACATTGAATCGAAAGTAATGTGTTTGTTTGGTTAGATGAAATTTTTCTCGTTATTTTATTTTCCAATTTCATTATTTTACTTTTGAAAGTTAATATAATAAGATTTCTTCTCCCAAAGATTTGTCAAATGTGTATTGATTTAATATTCAAAAGTCATACTCATCTTTTCACTTCTTTGATGTTTTTAATCTAATGCTTAACATAAAATATTTAGATATAAAATTTGAAAATGAAAATCATTTAAGTAAAATGTGTGCATTTGCATACTAGTTACTCCCTCCGTCCACGAAATGAGTACCCATTTGTGGACGGCACGGGTTTTAAGAAATGTATGGAGTGTAGTGTGAATAGTTTAAGGGTCTTACTTTTTTAGTGTATTAATTAAAGAGATGTGTGGGGTACACTTACCAAAAAGGGAAATGAGTACTCATTTCGTGGACGGACGAAAAAGGAAATATGGGTACTCATTTCGTGGACGGAGGGAGTATTATCTAAGTCAATTTTGAAATATCGCATATTAATGTGTGTATTTGTTTGTTATAAATATAAAATTGTCAAGATAAATATATTAGTTAATTTTTCTATACATTTTTCGAGCTTGACTAGCTTGATGATTTTGCCCGAAACTTGAAAGTACGGATTGACATCCCTACTTATACTCATTCCCTCCCATAATTCTATAGGCCAAAAGAGATGAACACGAATGTTAAAAACGAGTGATTTATAATATAATAAAATAAAAGTAATTTTTAGGGTATATTTGTCAAAAGGTAGGGGGAATAATGCATATAGTATTTTTTAAGTGAAACACAATGACATTTAGTCATTTGAAAATTTGGAAGGGATTCTCGGCATCTTTATGTGTGAAACATAATGGTATTTAGTAGGGTTAAGTACCAAATACCCCCCCCCCCAACGTTGGGGCCCCTATCGCGTATAGGACCCTATAGTCAGGTATTAAGTACCAAATACTCCCCCAACGGTGACTTAATGCAGGGGGGTATTTGGTATTTGAGGGGGGATTTGCTTAGGTTTAGCCACGTTGAGGTAGTAAACAGCGCCTACCCTGACTATAGGGTCCTATACGCGATATGGGCCCCAACGTTGGGGGGGTATTTGGTACTTAACCCCATTTAATATATAGGGAAAAGGTGCAGATTGACCCCGAAGTAGTAGCCCCTATAGCGTATAACCCCTCTTACTCACTGTGTATGCAACTAAACCCCTGAACTTCGAGAAAAGGGTGCAAATTCCCCCCTCTGACCTAACGCCATTAAATGTCCGTTAACGTTTGGGTTTAATTGCACCCTCTACTTCAGGGGTGGATCTGCACCTTAATTTTTTTTTATATAATTTCATTAACCCACCTCCGGCATCAACTTAACCGCCCCCCGTACTCATCGGCTGCAACTTACACTTTGTCAGCTCGCACGCGCTCAATCTCTTGATCGTCGACTGCTTACCGCCGACATGCAGCAGCATCAGATGTGGACCTGTATCGAATCCTGCTTGGTCCAAATCCATATTCGTATTTTTTTATTTAGGTCAGGATCCGGTCCAAATCCATTAGGTCCAAGAAAACGATATGCATGTCCAGATCCATTAGATTCACAGGGTCTCGAGCGCTGACCCGGAACCATTCTTTTTTCTCTTTAAAAATAAATTTACAAATATTAAATTAACCAAAAATAAAATCATAATTATTATCTAGAGTTTTAATAATTATTCAAAAATAAATAAATAAAATTTAAATATATGTTATATAGATAAATATATACACAATTAATATCATAAGATAAGCCTAAAAGGTTAAGGTGTTGGAGGAGATGCTGTTGTGCGGGGCGGTGAAGAAGCTGGTGGCGTTGCTGCATATAAGCGGTGGGCAGTCGACAACCAAGAGATTGGGCGCGTGCGAGCTGACAAGGTGCAAGTCAGAATCGATGAGTACGGGGGCGGTTAAGTTGATACCGGAGGTGGGTTGCTGAAATTATAAAAAAAAAAAAATTAAGGTGCAGATCCACCCCTGAAGTAGAGGGTGCAATTAAACCTAAACGTTAACGGACACTTAACGGCGTTAGGTCAGAGGGGGGAATTTGCACACTTTTCTCGGAGTTCAGGGGTTTAGTTGCACACACAGCGAGTAAGAGGAGTTATACGCTATAGGGGCTACTACTTCGGGGGCCAATCTGCACCTTTTCCCTATTATAAATAATAAGTTATATGGGAGTGTTTGTTATGTATTAATTTTTTATTTTAAAAATTGACCTATTAAAATGAGAACTCTAAGTAAGAAAATGTGACATGTTGAATTAAAATAGAGGGAATACTACATGATGAGGACAAAAATATACACCCCTTGAAAACCGATGAGTTAAAGCAATCCAATAGAATTCAAATAACAACGCTGCGAACTCAACCACAACCCTGATTTGGCGAGATTCACAGTTATCTTAAGGAGAACTCACGCCCTACAAGATAAATGTTCGATTTGAAAGGCATGGATGAGTTTGAGGAGTTTTAGTTCTACTCTATCAGGGACAAAGTCCTATTCCTACTAGGATTCTCAATGTTTTTAGTCTATAAATACATATAAAGTCTCATTGTAAACGTTACAATCTACGAGCTACATACTACACACACACAAAGTTAATACAAAATCCCAAAGTTTCAAATCATTTTTTCATTCTTTTCGCTTTCCATTAAACTTGTTAATTTTTTGGATAGCAACTGGTGCCGTCTGCGGAAAATTGAACTCGAGTTAAGACATTGACGTGTTTTGTTCTATTATGTGGGAAATTCTGAGCTAAGGCATGAGTAAGTTTCGTGATTCTTTCTTTGAATTCCCGTGTTCATCAATTTTGTTCCTTCAATTTCTCGGTGATAGGGCCTCGTCAGATAAATTCAGCAACATGTTTTCATTAGTTATGACTACTAAATAGTGATCGAAGAAAGATTCCTAATAGTGTATTCTTCTGATCATCGTCATAAAGTTTTATATGATGTTTGTTGTCTCAATTTTGATGATCTGTGCATGCACAATTAGGTGATATTATATCTCAACTCCAAACACGTTAAATCAATTCCATCTCTTAAAATTATCTTTCAATCCCTAATAATTTTCACTACCTAAATCGGCTATGACGGTGCGCCACTTCTTCTGATCTGAGTCCAATCGCCCATCGCCACCTCTCCACTCCTTCCTCCTCTCTCTCTCTCTCTCTCTCTCTCTCTCTTTCGTGGCGAAGGTCGCCCCAAATCACGACGCCCAGCAGCCGCCACCTCCAAAATCCGACAACTACATCCCCTTGCCCCAACTTCATATCATGGGCTAGACCATCCCAGAAACTAGCTAGATGAAACGCGATACTCAAAGCGCAAACTTAAAGACGGATCTAGGACAATTCAAACAACCGAGGTAGATAAGGAGTAAAATGTCTGAAGGTCACATAAAGTGCAAACCCTTTACATCAGGAAAAAGTCTGAAAATCACATAAAGTACTGAACAAAAAACAAATAAGTTCGAATTCAAACATGTTTATCACATTCAGGAGCTGCAGGATCATCAACAACAACGTTATCTTCTTCAAGCACACCCATTGGCCCCTTCTGTTGATAGAGCAACGCTATCTTTTTCAAACACACCTGTTGGATCGGCTTGGGATTCCTTGGCCCTTTCAGCATTCTTGGTCTCACCTGCAGCAGCCTCGCTTGGCCCTCCATCAACTGACCCGGCAACATCCAACCCTGTTAAAACATTGAGGGGGTTTCCCCTTAATAACGAGGGTGGACCCTGTGGCCTTAACAACTTTATCCCTGCTTGACACAGACTTAGCAGGATCAGAGACTCTTGCTACCTCAAACATATCAAGGGAGGAACCTGGGTTGTCTCAAGTTAAATGGCATGTTTCTATTTTCGGTTAAAAGTAGGAGTTAATTAAGAATTTAATTAAAATTCATATATAAGTCTAATTTATTTCCTAACTGATGAGTTCATAATTAAATGACTATTTGAGTGGTGTATGATGATAATGGTTCACCTGTGGTTCCATGGAAACATCGAGAGAGAATAGTGTATTTTTCTTAGATAAAAATCACGTAAATGGATACAAAGAAATGAAGTACTATTTATAGAATTACAGTGAGGGTATTTTGGTCATTTCCACAAATACATGCGCTCTTGACGTACAAGTAGGCGGATGGATGTGCGTAGGGTGTAGTCATCGTCAACTTTTGTCAGGCTTTGTCCTCTTGTTCAGTACTGTATTACAGAGCAAAGCCCGCTTAACACGTCTGATGAGGCTTCACTACAGAGCAGAGCCCGCTTAACAAAGTTGATGATACTCTCCTATGTTTCTCATCGGAGTCTTGTACATCCAGAACTGTTATCCACGTGGCATCCAGATATTATCTTCTGACTCTCCCTTCTCTCAAAGACACGTGGCATAATCTTAGGCATGCACGTATTTTCCTCCTCATCACTAAGCCTAATTAAAACTCATTCACTTCTTTCTCTCTCTCCCCTACCCGCCGCCTCCCTTCTCTCTGCAAAATTCCTAGTGGCTGTTACTACTCATTCTTCCACCGCGCTTCCTCCGTTGGCGACATCTTCAGCTTCACACCCTCTCTAACCAACTAAACCAGGAGCGGTTTTTGACATCTTCAGCCTCACTCGACTCCTTTGTCATCTTTGGCCTCACTTCTTCCTCCACCACCTCCACCGTAGGGCCGTCTCCACCTTCCGCTTTCTCCGCCGTTCCGCTTTCTCCTTCTCCCACCCTCGCCGCCTTTACGCCGTTCAGCGGCGTGGTCTTCCGTCGATCTGTCGTCTCCTCTGGAGTTTTATTTTTTGTTTTTGGATATGGGATGTGTAGATCTTTTTATTTTTATTTTTGTTTTTTGGAGACTAGATCTCGGCAGATCTTGTCTTCAAAATTTGGGTTTTGATTTCTGTTTTGATTTTATTTCTATTTTTGTTTCGATTATCTTCAATAACTGGGCAGACATCTGATGAGCCCAGGTTTGTGCTCTGTTTTTATGCTTGTTTTAAGTCTAGATCGAGTCTTTTTCCTTGTGTTTGTGTCGTTTGGTCGCCTGGGAGGGCGTAGTTCAATGGCAGGACCAGCTTGTGGGAAAGAGGCCAAAATGCCAGAGAAGCAGAGTGCCAGAGGATTCAAAGGGACAGAGAAATCGAAGTTGCCAGCGGATTCAAAGGGCCAGAGGAATCAAGCTGCCAGCGGATTCAAAGGGCCAAAGGAATCAAGCTGCCAGCGGATTCAAAGGGCCAGATGATTCAAAGTGCCAGAGCAGCGAAGTCGGCTTTGCCAGAGAAATCAAAGCTGCCAGCGGAATCAAAGTTGCCAGAGCAGCGAAGTCGGCTTTGCCAGAGTAATCATCTGAGCAGCGGAATTAGCCGAGCAGAAGAATCCTCCGAGCACTCCAGGGGTCGAAAGTGCTGTCACCTCTCGTGAAAGAGGTATGTGCCGGAAGCAAAGGGATTTTGGAAGCAAAATCATCCCTTATGCCCATAAGTACCGCACGAGAGCTGGCAGGCAAGAGAAGGAAGGAAGGCAAGAGAAGACGGAGGCACAACAGACGGGCAAGGAAGGATTACAAGTAGGAGTTCGAGAAAGGCGGCAGCTATCCAAAAGAGACCGATAAGGCCAAACCAATGCCTTATCCAAAAGGAAACATATCTTCATGAAGATTAGGTCTGAAAAAGGATAAGCATCTCCATGCTTGCATGGATCCGGCCACACCTAATGGGCTAGGCCTTCGTACCCTAATGACTCCTATAAATACCCGACGAGCTTCACAAGCCAAGGGTGCTGAAATTCCGTTCTGTTGTGCATTGTTTGAGAGTTGAAGCTAGCCCAGGCTGTGGGCGTAATCTCGTACTTTTATGTTTATGATTTGCACGGCACTTTCGGCCGTAGGTACTTTGATTTTCATTTAAGTAATTTCAATTCCAGTTATGCTTTCCTTTATATCTTTTGCTTTTGTTATTTACGTTATGGTTGACTAAGTTTATATTCTGATTTGGGAAAGATGATCTAAGCATGAATGAATAAACTCGAGAGGTCTAATTTGGGCATAATAACTATATGAGCATATTCCCGATACACTAGGTTTGATTCCAAAAAGGTTGTAACAACTTGGTTAATTAATTGATCACTAGTTAACTAGGAAGTTCTGACCACAAGTAATAATTTGGGCATAAGGCGAGTTGCCATCGACCTCCAAAATAGTGCAACTGGTGTTGGAGCCGTGACTGCTGTGAAATATCGGTGTAAGAGTCAAGTGGGTCTATCTAATTCTTAAAGCATTCTGGGCAAAACACAACTAGCGATAGGCCATCGCAGAGAGCATGGATGTTGTCCGGGGTAGTTGATTTCCATTAGCTGACCCTTCTAAGGGATCATAAACTGAAAGGATAGATTGGGCAAGGGTTTGTTGTGTGCGTGACAAGTGACAATAGGGGCACAACAATTCTTATGCCTATAACCACTGGTATGCGAATATAGTGATTAATCTTTGCACCGATGATCGAGTGTTAATTCATGTTTAGTGATTCGAACCCAAGTCAGAATTATTTTGTTATTTGATTTATCTACTTTGTTATTTCAGTTTAGGTTGGATACCCGTTCTGCCCATAACCACGTTTTGGTCAGAACGCTGCAGAAAACAAAACCCTTTTAGTGACACCCTTACAGGAGAAGTTATTGCTCAGTTCCCTGTGGATTCGACTCTGGACTTACCACTAGCTAGTCTAGTTGTGGGCACCGGATTATTTATTTGCACAAAGCTCAAACGACAGCTTCGTCAACATCTTTGGTTTCAATTTTTATTTCTAGATTTTGCATAATTATTTCTATGAATTAGAGCAGAATTTTTTATTGGTAGATCTCTTTTGTTTCAATTTTTGTTTCTGATTTTGCATAATTATTTTAGTGATTCGAGCTGAATTCTCGATTGGCAGGTCTATTTTATATTAACTTTTGTTTATGGATTTTTCATAATTATTTCGATGAATTGGAGTTGAATTCTCAATGGGCACATATATTTTATTTTTGGATTTTGCATGATTCGAGCTGAACAAATTGGTGATCAACAAATTCTTAAACACACTATTAATCCCCTAATTTTATTTTTCTTAATCTCCGAGTCGAAAAGCTATGTGTCATAAATAATGGGACAAAGGAAGTATATGAAGGATTATAGCCCCAATATGATCGTTTCTCGGAGATCTTAATTCACCATACAACGATTAATCCCTAACATGCTCCTATGAATTTAAGTGCTGCACATTGGAGTTAGAAACACTTACTTGAGAATTGTATGCTGAGGCTGTCGATGACTGAGTTGAAAGACTCCAGTTCTGATCTTCTGAACTGTATCCCGCTCAACTTTTACCGTTGGATGGACAACGAGCTGTGAAAGTTCCCAAGGAGAAATCGGCCTTCTCAAAGTTGGCGCCCCTCTGCTGCTCTCTCGAAACCCTAAATATCGTGTGTGTCTTTCTGAGAGCAGACAATTGTATTTAAATACAAAATACAGTCCTAGGGCACCAATAACTGTGATGGGCGAAAATTCTCCTACTAGGGCACAGGAGACTTTGGGCCAGTCCAGGGACCAAATACAAGGAATAAAGATGGGCCTCTAATGAATTAATTTCTATGATCAGCCCAGATCATAATTAATTAATAAGTATTAATTCATTCCACTAGAGAATTAATTCATAAGAAATCATCTGAAGTCAAGAAGGACATCGACACATATCGATGGCAGAAGCAGTCATCTAAGGAAAATCCTCACCCTTATTAAAGAAATTCTTCCTAAAAGATTTCATGATCACTTTTCATCCCTGAAAGAAAAGACGTTCATACTTTAGGGGATGTTCAATGATAAAGCTCTATCCAAATGGACTAATACTTGATTAAAGCTACAATCGAATGAAGCCTCTTAATTAGTCTGAAAACCTTTGATCCAACACTCGAACAAACTCACAAATGAAGGATGAACTCTCAACCCGATTGCACAATCATCAGTTGAGTCTCCCCATCATCAGTCAAAGGGGAACCAGATGAACTCATCTTTGCCTCACTTGTGGTATCGACTGATTACTACATTCAGTTGACTAGTAAGTAGTCCTATTTCATAGACAAACTGTTATCAGTCATTTCCTTGTATTTACTCTCGGTTGCTTGCAGTCACATTGTTGGTAACTGAAAGATATTTCACTTCTAACATAATAGTTTTTCAAATTCTTCATCTGCGTACCCACGTCAGCACATCATTACGGTTTACACCTTTTTAGGCATGTTTAGGGCGGTCATGTAATGCAGACGCGAATTGACTCAACTAGAAACACCTCTAGATTGGCTTGCAATTGAACAAGGACATCCTAGCAGTGGTAAGTTAACCCAATGTCGTCTCTCAAGAAAGATCTTTAAGGGCTTTTAATTATGTCACGAGAAAGTAGTAAACTTGGATTATTAAACTAAGACTTTTAAAGTAAACTTAACGTGAAATTAAACTTCTAATTAAAAACTTAATTAAAAACGGAACTTAGAATTAACTAGGCAAAATAAACTATTAAACCCTAGGCAAGATTAAACAATTAAAGTAAAAGCAACTTAAGAATTTAAATACTAACTAATAATTTAAAGACTTGTAAATTAAAGCTTCTAATCTACTAAGCATGAAACTAAAGTGCAGAATTTAAAGGAAAGCATAAACATAATGAAAACGCATAATTGAAATTGCATAATTGAAAGTGCAAAATTGAAATTGCATAATTGAAAGCAAAGCATAATTTAAACAAAGCAAGTAAATAAACGTAAATACGAAATACCATAAACTTCTCAAAGGTGCAACCACTATCACTTGATCACAAATTCGAAAAGAAAGCTAAACAAAACTAAACTTAAAGTAAACTAGAACTAAAAACTCGAAAACTTGAAGAACAATGAAAACGTGGAAAGCCTAAGTCTTTGGTTGCCTTGCGGAAGGATGATTCTCCAAAGTGGAACGAAAGATTAGGGCAAAAGATTGATTGTTACATGAATATTTAGACCCTATTTATAGACTTTGTTTCAACCCTAATTACCATCTAAATCGGCCTTTGCAAAACTGGAATCTTTAAGATAATGATCGTGCATTCAAAGGCAAGTCCAGCTGGCAGCGTGCTCTGCAAGTAACGCGGTAGCTCTGGCGAGAAATTGCCAACTCTGGAAACATAAGCGGCTCTGGAAAGGTATGCCAGAGCTGGAAGTCAGCTCTGGATAGTTCAGCTCTGTCGAATCTTCCCAGCTCTGGAATGTGTTTACTCTGGCGCGTAGTCAGCTCTGTCGAGTTTAGCTATGCTCTGACAAGTTTGTTCTGCTCTGGAGATTTCAGCTGTTATAGTGAAGTTCAGCTCTTGAGATGGCCAGCTCTGACTATGTAAGTCGGCTCTGCTCTGGCACGGACTTTTTCGCTCTGGCGCGGGCTTTTTCGCTCTGCTCTGGCGCGGACTTTTAGCTCTGAACACTAATTTTGCGCCTAAGTACGCAATTTTGACCAAACATCTCCAACATCACACTCTTCCATCTATAAAATCAGAATCTCCTGCAAAGCATAAAACAAACCATAAACGCACCAATTTCCAGAATATTTAACTTAAAATACGCACATGCAAACCCCCAAAATACGAACAATTAGGCATAAATCAACCCCCCCTACATTTAGCCTTTTGCTTGTCCTCAAGCAAAATCAGTATGAATATCCTAGAAAGAGAGCGTTTCAACGATGCTTATTTCCATCCAAACATTCAACAACGTCAATTCAAAAATTTTCAATCAACACACATCTCTTGATCATGCAAGTAACTTAAAGTTTACGAAGCAACAAAACAGTATGTTAGGTCCCGGGGGTCTTGAATAGGTGTATGGGGGGTGGGGAATACACCTATGGGCTATTTTTGAAAATTCCTCAATCAGAGGGATCTCAAGATAGAGATCTAAACGAAACTTTACACGCAAACAAAGACACCTGTTGACTGAAAACAGTTTTGACCAAACAGGGTTGACGACTGATACTGAAAGCTCTTCAGTAAGGAGTTATCAGTTAAGTTACTGGAACTTAACTGATGCACTTATGGGCTTCAGTCGAGTTTGCTAAAATAGAGATGATAACACTTTTCCTGACTATCAAAAGATAGAACAGTCAGACTGATATCATACGCAGCGGAAATTAAACTTAGTTTCGCAATAGCCTCGGTTGAGCACGTTGTTGGTCTTAGGTTTCTCTTTGCCGTTAATCAGTATTCAGTTTATAAATTGAAACAACACAAGTAGGAATGTAAAACTGAAAGCTGTAAACAACACAGAGACTTTTACGTGGTTCGAAAAAACCCTTTCCTACATCCACGGTCGGTTGATCAGACCAACAATCCACTTCGCAAGTGCTTAACAGGTGCACTGCAAACCAAACCGTGTGCTTGCCGGGTGCATACAACCGTACCACTGAAGAAAACCCTTCTTCAGTACCCACACTTCACTCGTGTCGGATTTCTCTTGCTTAGATCAACCCGCGCTAAGACTCTCAGAGTCAGAAAACCCTTCTGAACTCCGAATCACTCAAAACACTCAAATCTTTCTTTTGGAAAGGAGGTTTGAACGAGTGCCAACTATACTGCAAAGAACAAGTTCTTTGTAGCAAGTCTGACCTTGGCCTAAGGTCTAAGAGAATGTATGTAATCAGCAGTGACTGATTTTGGCTTTGGAATTCTCTTCTTCGATTCAAGCTTTGGGAAGGTTAAGCTTTAGGCTGAGTCGCAATTTCGGCAGAGCTTCAGCTTATGTCGTTGAATCGGTGAAGGTTGAAGTGATCCTCGAGTGCTATTTGTAGGAGAACTCTTAAATATATCCGTTGGCGTAGAACGTCCTCAAGATTTCTTCCGTTGGAGAGCAATTCGAATTTGGGCTGAGGCTTCAATCTTTGAGGTTACTTGTCTGGTGGAAACGGCTCTCTTGAGGGACAGGAGATGTGACGTCTCTGATAAAGTAACCACCAAATAGAAATGACCTCTGCAGAGATAAGATCCTGAGATCTCTGCATTTAATGCGGCTGTACTCTTGTGAGTACGTGGCTTCCTTTGAACGTTGAAAGATCAGTCCGAGGAAGAATGTTCAACTGATACTTGACTTTAGTATCAGTCTGTGGCACGCATTAAGTAATCAGTTCCAAACTGATTCTTCAACTGATACTTCAGTTGGTATCTTCAGTCTTCAGTCTTCAGTCATTCGTCCTTCAGTCTTCAGTCTTCCGAACCGCATACTAAACTAGAAACGAACTCTAACACTTAAGTTCAAAACTGTTCTAGTCTATTACAATTAAGACCTATGAATTTTGGTATCATCAAAACAAGGATTAGGATATTCCACAAGGTTCCCAACAATTTCCCCCTTTTTGATGATGCCAAAACCATACAGCAGTTCTAGACAACAAAAAAACTGAACTCACAACACAAGTTCTAAAACTAGGGTGAAAACAGTTCCCCCTTAACAATAGAACCTAAAAAATTGTACTTAGAGTTAAGAACGAAACAATTCTAAAACAGAACAGGATAAGACAGAAAAACATAATCAGAGCCTGTACAAAGAGTCATTGTCTTCAGGTTGAGATAAAAAATAAGTTATTTTCATTAATAAAGGACTGATAAGTCATCAGTCTAAATTACAATTAGGAACAGAAAAGAACAACACTGAAAGGCAGAAGACAACCAAAAGACTCAAGGTTTCTGATTATACAACTTGAAGACTGCTTCCTTGATTTCTTTGGCTGCAGGGGAGTCTGGATTCATATTCCAGATCTTGCAGATGGCTCTGAACTCTGTCTTGATTTTGTCTCTGTTGACTCCATTCTTGATCCTTGGTGGAGCCACAATCTTCTTCATAGGATCAGGAATGCTCGTTCCGAGCTTTCTTTGGGCATCTTGTATTTTCAAGACTAAATCTCGTTCTGGCTGCTGCAACAGGAAATATTTCCAGGCATCATTCTGGTAGTCTCCATCACCTTGGATGTTGGCAAAAACCATCCACTTGGTGTAGCATTCATTTGTCTTCTCCCACCAGTCATTTAACTCAGATGGTATCCATTTGTCTTGACGTTCAAACTTGTCCAAGTATGATACCATCAGTCCTTTACTGAAGTAGTGCTGGAGCTTTTGACCTTCCAGCAGGCTTGATGCGAAATCGAGTTTCATCTTCTTGATCGTTGGCTTGTTTGAGGAGCTTTCTCTGGCACTTTTTCTGTTTAGATCAACTGAGGCAGTAGTAGGAGCAAACTTTGAGATCAGATCATCAGCCTTGGCAAAGTCAAAGTCCTTCTTCAAGGATGGAGGAATCCAATCCTCTTCCCTTCGGTCGCGCTGCTTCTTCATATCCTCTTCCCCCTTTTTGGCATCATCGGGAGGGAGTCGGCTTTTCAACTCTTGAAGATCATTAAACATCTTCTGAAGAAGGGCAGAGTGAGGGGACTCTTGAGGACGTTGAAGTTGCTGTTCAACTGCTGCAAGGCGAGTCAGGACAGGGTGCATTGTTTCTGCAACAAGCAGTCTGACTTCAGTTGAAGGCATGAACGTCTGCAAAAATTCGAGTTCCAATTTGTCAACCCGAGTTTTAAACTCATGAAGTTGCGTCTTCGTTTTGATCTCTGTTTCAAGAAAGAGGTTACACAAGTCATTGTGATCCTTCTTGATTTTGGGAAGACCTTCGTCTGGATCAATCATTTCCTTCTTGAAATTGATAAGAGCAATCTCCTCATTCAGCAAGTCGGTTTTGAGCTTATGGATCAATCGCATAAAGGGACCAATCGCCCAATTGAAAGCATGCAACAAAACAAGACACCTCCCCACACTTAAAGAAAGCCATGTCCTCAGGGCACAAAATAAAGAGAGTTAGAAGACGTCCCTGATCATAGGTGATGAAAAGCATAAGATTGTGAGAGGCGGCGAAAAAAAGAGTTTGCGGTCTTTGGCAGGGTAGAAATGTCAGCGCTGGTCCTTTTCAGAGTGGAATTGCAGGTCTGGAACTAGACTTTTTAGCACTGGCATTCTTCAGCGCTGGCGGCAAAGTCAGAGTAGAATTGCAGCACTGGAAACAAAAACATCAACACACAGAATCAAAGCAACCGCACAAGCAACCAAAGACAAGGAAAACACAAAAAACGGAAAGCAAAGAACAAGAAAAATAAAAACTAAAACAAAACCAACAGTGGGTTGCCTCCCACCAAGCGCTAGTTTTAAAGTCGCCAGCCCGACTTCAGCTCTGATCATCAGTCAGGATCGTGCAGAGCTTGAGACTCTACCACCATCGGAGTACTCAAGTGCCCATAGTAGGATTTCATGCTATGACCGTCTACTCTGATATTCTCCATAGCATTCTCAATGTACAGCTCGACTGCACCAGGGTCAAACACATCCTTTAGCAACACACCTTCTTGCTCCCGAGATAGCTCTACCGATCTGAACATCGGCTTCTCCTTTTTCTCTTCTAAGAACACGTGCTTGATATTTTCAGAGGGTTCCTTCAGCTCTAACTTGGGTCTCTTGGACCCCACAGGTTCATCTAGAGGCAGCGTACCCCATTCCATCACGTCGGCTTCTCGAGCTAACTCCTCTATATAGGCTGATCCTGCAAAAATTTCCACACACTCCTGCTCCTGCATAAATACCGTCTCGACCAAGCCATCAATAGGATCTATAAATGAGCATTCGTTAATAAAATTTGCAGAAGGCATTGCACGACTACCATACACAGAGAAAGACACGGAATCCCCTAACACAGTCATCTTAATATTTCATTCCTTAACATCAATCAATGTGTTAGTGGTTGCCATAAAGGGTCTTCCTAACAACAGAGTGTAATCTCTGCCACTCTCGTGAACCTCCCCAACCTCCAACACTACAAAATCAACGGGAATAATCAATCCCCCAATACTCACCAACACATCCTCTACTATCCCACGAGGATATCTAACAGACCTATCGGCAAGTTGCAAACACATTCGGGTAGCTTTCAAATTACCTAACTCTAATTGTTGAACAATAGAGTAAGGCATCAAGTTAATTCCCGCACCAAGATCTAGCATACCCGTAGCTTCCTTACCATTTCCCAAAGCAATATTAATAACAAAACTACCTGGATGGCGCTGCTTTGGTGGCAAAGGCTGCTGTATGATAGACTTTGCAATTTCTGAGACCAGAACCTTCTCATTGTCGCCGAACTTTCTTTTGTTGGATGCCAACTCCTTGAATAACTTTACATAAGCAGGGACATTTCTGATCACATCAAGAAGAGGCAAGTTCACATTGACCTTAGCAAGAATGTTGTAGAAGTCGGCAAACTGTTTATCCAGCTTTTCGTTCCTCAATGTGCTCGGAAAAGGGATCGGTGGTCGATAAGGTGTAGTAGACTTGTGAAGTTTCACCTCCTTCTCCTTGTCTCCTTATTTTTGCGGCTGCCGCTGCTCTGCCTTCTCTTCTTCGCAGGGGCTCGCCAGAGCTAAGCTCGGCAGCACTGGATTTTGTAGAACTGGATTCTGCAGGACTGACCTTTTCAGGACTGGGTTCTGCAAGGCTGAATTCTGCAGAGCTGGATTTGGCCTAGCTGGATTCTGCAGAGCTGAATTTGGCAAGGCTAAACTCGTCAGAGCTAGCGATCTTGACAGAGCTGGCGATCTTGGTAGAGCTGGTGATCTGGGCAGAGCTGGCGACCTTAGCAGCGCTGATGGCATTGTCAGAGCTGGCGGTCTGATCAGCTCTGGCGTTCTTGTCTACTCTGGTACCCTGGTCTGCTCTGGTACCTTCATCTGCTCTAGTACCCTGGTCTGCTCTGGTGTCCATGTCTGCTCTGGTACTCTGGTCTGCTCTGGTACCTTCATCTGCTCTGGCACCCTAGTCTCTGGCATCCACATCTGCTCTGGTATCGTCTTCTCTGGTGCCTTTATCAGCTCTAGCATCCATGTCTGCTCTGGTACCGTAGTCTGCTCTGGTACATTCACTTTATTATCCACCATCTTACCACTGCGGAGAACAATGATAGCTTGAGCTTGGTGAGTCTGCAAGGGCTGGCCATAAAGTTTTTCGAGCTGCTGCTGCTGCTGCAACAGGTTCAAAGTGCCCGACAGTTGCCCCACGGTGGTCTCAAGTCTTTTTATGGTTGCGGACTGAGATTCCATATTCTGCTTGGTCACCTCCATGTTCTGCTTGCTGACCTCCACGAAAGACTGCAAAGTCTCCTCCAGCGACGGTTTCGACGGTGGCATCTGCTGCGCATTCTGGAAGTGTTGCGGCTGAAAGTTTCCTTGCGGCATAGAGTACTGCTGCGGGTATTGCTGCCGGTACTGCTGAGGAGGATATTGCGGTTGTGGTGGGTAAAACGGTTGTTTACTTTGATAGCCCATCTGCTGCGTGGGTTGGCGGAATTGGCTATTTTTATTTAATCCTGCCCCTTAGCCAGGAGCTGAGTTACTCCAACCCAAGCTCTGCTGCCCTTAATTGTATAGATGGCATTGCTCATAAGGCGGTCATCCCTGGTACCCCTGTGCAGCATACACCTCGGCCTGTCCCTCGGGTGTGAACTCACCCATCTGGTGGCATTCACTTACTCCATGTCCGAACTCGCCGCATATCCCACAACTCTCGACATAAGGCTCTTGGGGCCGAGGTGGCTCCATTCTTCCCATCTTCATCTGCTGCACATCTCTCATAATATCGGCTATTTGCTTCTGCAGCTCATACTGGTGCATCACAGCGTTGGCCACAAGTCTCTTTCCACGGACTGATTTCTGCTGGGAGCTCTCGGCTAAGGTCTTGAATATCTCCTTTAACTCTGTTGCAATCTTCCGAGCTATGTTCCATCCTGCAGTGCTGTCCACCATGAATTGGGCCGTTTGTACTAACCCATCGTAGAAAAATTGCATCAACATGACATTGGTAAATTGATGTTGCGGGCAATGGCGGAGGAGTTCTTGAAATCTTTCCCAAGCTTCATGTAAAGGCTCGTCCGATCCTTGGGGGAAGTCCATCATTTGCGTTCTGAGCTCCTGTGTCTTGTGGCTCGAATAATACTTTAGCATGAACTTCTCACAAGCTTCTCCCCAAGTGGTGATGGAGTTGGGCGGCAGAATTAGCATCCACGTCCTCGCCCTATTCTTAAGAGCATACGGGAAACACTTGAGCTTCAATTGGTCCTCCGTTAGATTCAGCAATGGGATGGTTTGCACTTGCGTGCAAAAGTCGCGTGATTTATGCTTAATTGTGCTAAATTTTGGGGTTTGTATGAGCTTAATCTTAAGATAATCTTCTGGAAATTGGTGCGATTTATGTGTTGTTTTATGCTTTGCAGGAGATTTAGGTTTTATAGATGGAAGAATGCAATTTTGGAGATTTTTGGGCTAAGAATATCATTTTTAGCATAGCTCTGTCGCCAGCTGCGAGCATAGCTCTGTCGCCAGAGCTGAGCTGCGATCATAGCTCTGTCGCCAGAGCTAGCCAGAGCTGAAGGCCCGCGCCAGAGCTAAAATCCCGTGCCAGAGCTGGAAGCCCGCGCTGCAGAGCAGAGCAGAGCAGAGACGCTCGACAGAGCAGATGTGTCTCTTGATTATGCAAAGAATTATAAGTTTTGTTGCAACACGATTGTAAGTAAGTAAAACGTGATTTGTCCGGTAGATGCTAGAAGGAGTGTTGTCATTGTGATTGCCTACGATCGTATCTTATCTGTGAAAAATGCTGGAAATCAGCTCTAATTTTGCCAGCTCTGAAACATCTGGCCTGTTCTGAAACGTGACAGCTCTGAGTCTCTGCTCCTCTAGTCTAACTATGAGCATGGGAAACCACGTGAAAAGACTTTGGATTACATTCAAATGGTTTTTATTTCACGAACTATGGCTCAACTGTTGAAACTTTAAGCACACAAAGTGTGAAATTGGTGATATCGATTATAAAGGCGATCACATTAGGGAATTCACTTCTAGCGGAGAATTGGGTCTGATCGAATTGCTTACATTACTATTTTGTCGCTTCTTAAACTTTGAGTTACTTGCATGACCGAGATATGTGTGTTGATTGTAAAATTTTGAATTGACTTTGTGAATGTTTGGATGGAAATTAGCATTGTTGAAATCAATCTCTTCCTAGGATTCATATGGATTTTGCTTGAGGACAAGCAAAAAAGGCTAAGTGTGGGGGGGTTGATTTATGCTTAATTGTGCTAAATTTTGGGGTTTGTATGAGCTTAATCTTAAGATAATCTTCTGGAAATTGGTACGTTTTATGTGTTGTTTTATGCTTTGCAGGAGATTTAGGTTTTATAGATGGAAGAATGCAATTTTGGAGATTTTTGGGCTAAGAATGGCATTTTTAGCATAGCACTGTCGCCAGAGCTGAGCTGCGAGCATAGCTCTGTTGCCAGAGCTGAGCTGCGATCATAGCTCTGTCGCCAGAGCTAGCCAGAGCTGAAGGCCCGCGCCAGAGCTAAAAGCCCATGCCAGAGCTGGAAGCCCGCGCTGCAGAGCAGAGCAGAGACGCTCGACAAAGCAGAGCTACGAAGATAGCTCTGTAGCAGAGCAAAGCCGACATCTCCCTAGCAAAGCTGAAATTTCCAGAGCAGAACAAGTGTTACAGTGCAGAGCTAAAATACGCACCAGAGTAAACCCGGAAGAGAAGAGTCAGCTCGTCAGAGCTGACTTTTCAGCTCTGCCCATCTCACCAGAGCTAAATTTCCAGAGCTGACTTCCGGCTCTGCCATGACCGCCAGAGCTGACTTCCAGCTCTGCCATGACCGCCAGAGCTGACTTTCAGCTCTGCCACGATCGCCAAAGTAATTTGACAGTGCAGAGCTAAAGTTCGACGGAGTCAATGTTTGCAGAGCTGACTTTTCAGCTCTGCACATTTTCAGAGCTGACTTTTAGCTCTGCCTTGCCGCGGCAGAGCTGCGAATTTGGCCAGAGTATGAGTGTTTTCCAGAGTGCGCATCCAGCTGGAGTTGCCTTATCTTGCATGATTTTATTGCCTTTAGAGTTCTACTTTGCAAGGCAACTTCCATGGTGATCTAGGGAAATTTGAGGTCTATAAATAGGGCTTAGTTTTATTGTAAAAATCAATCCTTTGCCCTAGTTTTAGACGCCTTGAGATCTGTTGGCATCCGAGACTTAGGAATTTTATTGCTTTCATAGTTCTTCAAGATTTTGAGTTTTAGTTCTAGTTTCTTTTTAAATTCGTTCTTTAGTTTTTGTCGAAGGTGTAATCACGTGACAGATTTCATCCTCGTGACGTTTTGGTATTTCGTAATTCAATTCTATTTATTTTGTTTAATCATGTTTATGTTTTTCGTTCATGTTTATGCTTTCTTTTTAATTATGCAATTTAGATTATGCACTTTAGTTTCACGCCTAGATTAGTTGGTTTTTAATTTTCAAGTATTTAATTTCTTAAGTTAGGTTTAAATGAAGTTGTTTAAATTCTTGCCTAGATTAAGTTTAAATTCGAATCAAGTTAATTTAAGTTTAAGTTTAGGTTTAAGTTTTAGTTTAATAATCAAATTCTTTACTGTTTTTCCAGCGATACAATTAGAAGCCCTTAAAGATCTTCCTTGTGAGACGACTTGGGTTAACTTACACGTTACAATAGATCTCGTACTATTGCGAGTCAATCTAGAGTAGTGTTTAGGTTGAGTCATCGCGGATGAACTGCAGGGTATCCTGACTCGGCATCCCGTGGAACAGATGTAGCAAACTCGAATCATTCGGCTTCAAGTTGTAATTTTTTACTGCGATGGGAAGCACAATAGTCGAAGTGTTCGTGTCCCCTGTGACGGGCCTGGTGAAATCTCCCATGTACTCCATATTGTTTTGCGCCATCACTTCTTTGTTGTGCTGGGCTGGCTCTTCTTCTTCCTTGTCGTCAGCACTGGACTCGGCTTCTTCCTGTTCTGCGGGCTGCTCTATATGGTCAGAGACAGAGCTCGCTGGCAGCTCTGTAGGCTTTTCCTCTTCCATTTCTACGCTCTGCTCTGGCAAGTCAGAGTTAGAGTCAGATCCAGAGCCAGAGCCAGAGTAGAAATCGTCCGCTCTGGCACGCTTCTTTCTCTCAGAGTCAGACTCAGAATCGTCTGCTCTGTCTTCTACAAAAACACCTTTGCAGTTGTTCTTCCTGAAAATCCCTTCGCTCGTACTATGCAATGGAGATACAAGTTTGCCTTTAAGACTATGGCGTCCCTGCATGCACAACACTAAACAAACGGATTAAACGCACCGGGTGGAAAGAAAAGTAAAAACAAAACATAAGTAAAGAAAGCAATTAAAAACTAAAAAGAAAGTGACACAACTAAACGCCTAAAACCTTCCCCAGCAACTGCGCCAAAATTTGACTCAACTAGATGTTGGATTTGTATACTGTAAAGCAAGAACGTTTTATGCTTGTATACAATGTTTCCTGTTATCACGATCCAATCTCCTATCTGATTGTGTTCATGATTGCACATGTATGTCCCTTATCTCTTTATAAGTAGATTATATGGTGTGTTGTAGATCACAGAAGATCATATAATTGGAATAACCTTAAGAGATATAAAAATGATCACAGCCGAGATGACTTCAGGACGAGTCATTGGTTTAGGCTGCGGTATAGATGGAAGTAGTTTGTCTTGACTACTTATCTATACTGGTACGTAATAACGTATTGATAGGACCACAGTGAGATCTATTCTTCTATCTGACTTAAGTGAAGAATCAAGATCTCGGTGACTTAATAAAATCTTAATACTAATAAGATTTCAGATATATATGTTGATTCGTATATCACTTTGATTTACTATGGGTGAGAGTTATATAGTAACTTGAGTACTCTGTATCTTGGGTGATAGTGGTCAATATATGATATTTGGTTATCTGTATTAGTACCCGTATCCGATATAGGATAATGACATCCCCTTAAGGAACTCAGTAAGGTTTATTGCGTCAAACCCTACAGGTTGATTAAGTTCATGCGCAATAATAAGGTTTGAGTGGTACTACTTAAGGATTACAAAGAGATTAATTAATTTAAGCTGTCAGAGCTGTAATTAATTAGTGGATGTCGGATATTTTAAATACGGGGATTTAATAACTATAAATACAAGCCCCGACTCATCACCGGCAATAAAGGGTCAGTATTGGTTCTCTAGTGGAATGAACTAATATTTATAAATTAATTATGGTCTGGGCTGACCATGGAGAATTAATTTATTTGAGGCCCATCTTTATTCCTTGTATCTGGTCCCTGGACTGGCCCAAAGTCTCCTTGCCCTAGCAAGGGAGAATCACGCCTAGCACAGAAAAAGTGGCGCCTCACACGTATTTAATTTATTTAAATACAGCTGTCTGCTCTCAGGAAATACACACTAATTAATTAGGGTTTTTGAGAGAGCAGAGAGGCGCCAGACGTGTAAGCAGATTCTCTCTTGGGACTTTCACAGCTCGTTGTCCATCCAATGGTGAAAGCTGAGCGGGATACAGTTCAGAAGATCTGAGCTGGAGTCAGATTTTCGCAGGAAATCAAGTTCTGACAATTTCGGGAGAACGGCCATAACTTTCTCCACAGAACTCTGATTCAGGCGAAACACACGGCCACGGAAAGCTCTCTCGAAGACGAAGAAGTCATATTTCTGGGCGAAATTCGATTTGAGGACGTTTGAGGCTTCAAACGTAGGCTTGAAGCTGACTGGTTAGTTCAGCTGCAATTTGACGAATTCTTCTGAATTCTTCAGGTATTTCTGAACTCCAACTCTGCTCTGACATTTTGGTTTTGCTCTGGCACGGACTTTTCCGCTCTGGCGCGGGCTTTTCCGCTCTGCTCTAGCGCGGACTTTTAGCTCTGAACACCATTTTGCGCCTAAGTACGCAATTTTAACCCAAAATCTCCAACATCACACTAAGTACGCAATTTTAACCCAAAATCTCCAACATCACACTCTTCCATCTATAAAATCAGAATCCCCTGCAAAGCATAAAACAAACCCATAAACGCACCAATTTCTAGGATATTTAACTTAAAAAGAGCACATGCAAACCCCCAAATTAAGAACAATTAAGCATAAATCACGAATATTTCATCATTTCACTTTAATTGTAGAATCCGAACCGCCACTGTCAAATCAATTTTTCTTAAGATCATTTACCTTTACTCCCGCTAAATCCAGACATGCATTTTCAACCTTGGTCTTGTCCCTTGATTCAAATCATCTTCATTCTCGAAAGTTTCTTTTCTTCATTTGAATTTTCCAATCTGCACTAACCCATCACTATCCACACTCCTGTGAGATTTCCTTCAATATCTCATAAAAGAACCATCATGAAATCGAAAGACTATGAGATTGCTGTTCGATGGAGCAATGATCAGCATTCATCAGAAAATCATCATCTCATCAAGCGTGATGAAAGCTCTTCAATGCAAATGACATAAGCATTAAATCTTGAAGATCCAAACCAGTTGTGTTCATTGTGCCCTGGACGTGATTTAGACAAAGGCATTGTGCCCATCCTAATGACCACCTCAAGGTCAAAGATTCATTCTTACACACATCCCATGGACAAAACCTCATCAAACAATTTATCTGGGATGTCAAACCCTCCGACTGCTGAACAATCCCTTCTGCAGGAGTATCCTATGCAGTCTGTGGCTGATAGAACCAATTTTTTATCTCAAAGTGAGCATGAAATAAGAGTGGTTCGGAAGGAATCATTCTCCCAGAATGTAGGTATGCAATTTATCTCCAATGCATTTCCTAAGCCACCCCTACATTTTTCTTTTCACAACCATCATCCTGCTGATACCTCTAGTTTTTCTTTCCCAAATGGGAATCAGCAGAGAAAAGACTATGTAGACCCAGCCTCACAGCAAAGGTTGCAGCATAACCCTATTGAACTAACTACTGAGCTGCAACCATTACACTCTCCCTTCTCTACCTTTTCTTTTCATAACCATCATCTTCATTCCACTCGTTTACTCTCAATGTCTCCACCTAAACGAGTGCACCAAACATACTCTGAGGTATCCCTCATGAATATCTTAGCTTTTCTACCCTCCATTTCTTCATCCTCAAAATTTGTGGCTCTTCTCTCTAAAGAAGAAACATTGCAGTACAAGGCTCTCCACAATTCATTCTCTCTGAAACGACAGAGAATGAAATGCACTGGAGAAACATATCAACTACAGTCAACTGATGGTGTTGTAACTAAAGAGACTGAGGATTGGCAGCCATCTATTGAAAATGCCACAGCTGAAAGAAGACAACTTCAATCAAACTGTGAGACTGAGGAGAATCAGCAAACAGAAGCTCAGTAATCAGAGACTGATACTGCTAATGATAATAAAGTAGCACATAAAGGCTCATTCAACTGGTCTTTAAAGGTGACTGAAAATGCTGCTGAGAAGGAAGAATAAAATGTTGATGATTCGCCACCAGTTGAAGAAGCCTTGAAGAAAAGCTCCACCAAAGAAGATGTGGACATGACAAAGAATTCAATTGCAATAACTGCAACTAATGCGTCAACTGTGGATGCTGCAACTGAAGATTTGACTGGAACTTCAAAAGTGATTGTTGCCGATGCGCATACTGAAACTGAAGCTGCAACTTCCGAGGCAATGTCAACTATCACAACCTCCTCAACTGATGATGAACAAAACTTCCCTGAAGTCTTCACTTCCTCATGTCTTACAACTGAAGAGACTCTTTCAAATAAGAGGTAACGATCCAAACTAAAATTAGGATGTGGTCATTCAATGCCAACTGAGGAAACTAATCTAAAGAAGACGATCTTCTCACAGCAACAACAGATCAAAGATCTTCAGAGGGAACTCGATGAGAAAATGACCTTTGTAGCACAACAAGTTCAACAGCTACTACACGTAGAACTCCTCGTCGATGTATTATATAAGGATTCTCTAAGTGAGAAACGTTGCATTTATCCATATCTTCAATTACTAAAGGTACAATCAGATGCCACAGACACATTGAGACCATGCTACCAGTCACTCGAAATTTTCCACGAATTGTCGATCAAATAAATTACACTGAAAGGATGTTCACAGAAGTAAGTCACAGGGAGAATGAGATGTTCATGGAACTCAACTCACAGCTCGATTAACTTTGTCTCAGAATCGCCTCCCTGATCACCAGAAAGAATGTCAACCAAATGATAGGGAGTGCTCTTCACACCTTTGCCGAGCAAGAAATGCAGCCAATACAGGGGGAGCTGCACATTCTAGATCAAAGAGTCATCGATCTTCATCAAACGACTGATCATGCTGGTGCAAACACTATTCGAAGAAAGCTCGACACCCCTTGGGATCATATGGGTCATCTTTTTTATGATGCAAAAAGGGAGAAAGATCATATGAAGGAGATCATCCAACCCGAGCAAATCAAGAGGTTAAAGAGTTGATGGAGTCCATCCAGACCAAGATGGTGTCAATTCCTCTCAGCCAAGGAGACGACTGGAACTTGGCTCGTCTACCTCTCCATTCACACTGAAGCCATTTCAAGAGCTTCAAGCCTATCGGAACTCAGGGTTCTTGATATCCCACATTCATGAGAGTCAACTAAAGAACCCTAACACTTGGGTTCCAAGAGAGATAAGCGACTGGTGGATCAGAATAAAGGAAATCTTCACCAAATAGTTTCTTGCGGCTAAGATCAATCAGAAGAAGCATTGCTTTGATGCTTGGAGAAACTTCATGAGAAACTGGGATGAACAAACTCAGTTCAAATAGATTAAACAAGCAAGGAAAGAAGTTATGATGGCGTTTGTCCCTCCTCCACTACTCAACACTATCACACCACCAAGAAGGAAAGGCCTCGTTGACCGTTCCATCATTGAACAAGAAGTTTGGAGCATCAATGAGATTTGGAGAATCTCTAAGAAGTCTGAACCAGACTTATATGCTCAACAAAGAAATGCTCTTTACCAACTCTACCATGTCAAACCATAGAGTTAATAAGGGTATTTGTACTTTCGCCTTAGGCAGTGTTTTTATTTATCTGCTAAATGCATTGTACTCATTATTTCAAACTGATATATCATCAGTTCTTGATTCTTATATGAAGTATTTTCTCTCTCATACTTCACCTTTTGACAACAACTTACTATCAGAATCTTGATATGATATTACCCTTGTTCTGCTATCATATCTTGTTGAGTTGAGTTGTTTACAAGAAAGAACTTTTCTGTTAAGGGGGAATCTCACTCCTCTTTTCTTATGCATGTGTTTCAACTTTGTCTGTCATTTTTGCCTTAGGACTTTTGTAAAGTTTTGGCATCATCAAAAAGGGCGAAATTGTTGGGAAATGAAAGATATATCTAACCCTTATGTTTTGATGATACCAAAACTGTTAGAAGACACTTTCTAGCTAGAGGTTATCTTTTTGGGCTTAAATATTTTAGTCCCTCCAAGTAGCTAGATCAAGACTGAAGCTTCCAAGACTGAAGATGACAACTCAACTGAAGAATCCTCGAGTCATTGGAAGCAGTTCAATTGAAGACTTGATGGACTAAAGAAAGAAATTATGTCTTCCAGCCATGCAGACAGAGTCCAAGACACGCCACATTTAATGCTCGTAGTCAATGTATTGATAGCAGAGGACAGAGTTCTCCTTGAGTATAAAAATCTGCAACATCTCCTTGAGAGGACAGAAAAACCTTCTCTCCACTCATCAAAAGTAGAATGAAGACAAAAGAACCTGAACAGACTTGGACTACATCTCACAACGGTAGGATTTGAAGATGGGATCTCCACCAATGGATCTATTCTTTAGAACTGACTGTAAATAGCTCAGAAGGATACCCCAAGAAAACGGGGGGAAAGGGGCAACAAGAGAGAGAAAACCCAATTCAATCATTAATGTAAGAACTACATCGAGATATCAGTTCGAGCTCAATCTTCACAAGCATTGAATGGAAGAAGAGAGCAAACAGAGATTATATAATCAGAATGACTAATTACAAGAACTCTTTTAGAATCTCTAGGCAATCAATATATATATATATATATATATTTAGCCTAGTTGATGATTACTTGAGAGTATGTTCTCAGTAATCCTAGTTGGTTATTTACATAACCTTTTCTTCATTGAGAGAAGAGTGGTTGTAATAGAGTTCGAGACTAAGACTGAACTCAGTGGTTGTTTAGTACCAAGAAATTAAACAGATCGGTTCCTTGGCACCCGGTAAGCCAAGAGTGGTTGTTTAGTACTAGGCAAACTAAGCAGTTCGATTTTATTGGTACCCGGTAAGCCAAGAGGGAGTTCAGACCAAGGGTTCTGTCTCCAAAGACCTTAGCGAGACACGAGAGTGGCAAGGTGTGCTAAGTGTCAGAGAAAAATCCAATTCAGAGTGGGTTGGTAGGTTTGTTGTGCACCTGTAAGCATTAGCCTAGAGTGTTTGTTAAACTAATCGTCTGGCCGTGGAAGTTATTCCTTTGTCTGTGCTAAAACTGTTTTCAACTAAACTAGTTTAATTGACAAGTTGAATTAAGGATTTTACAAGTGACAAACTTTTTCTAAAGGCTATTCGCACTAAGTTTAATTTCCGCTGCTGAGTTGCTAGTGTAGCTGACTATTTAACTGATAGTTAGTTAGACTAATAACTCTACTCTACTTACAAACTCTAGACTGAAGCCTTACATGGATATCAGTTAAAGCCTAGTGTTGAACTGATGTCAAATTACTGAAGTCACTTATGTATCAGTCTACAACCATTTTCTAAACTGGAACTTGGTTAGTTTGTTTGTGCTTTGTGAAAAATAGGCTACATGTGTATCCCCCCCCTCCTCCATACACCTGTCCAGTCAACCCTCCGGGACCCCAACAATTTAACATATTAATCTAATCTTAATAAAAAAAATTACACAATTAATCTTACCCTCTCTGTCGAGCTGTTTATGATAGTTGATTAATAAATTCTTTATCTCCACTAGGTTTCAAGAAAATCTATTAATTTGTGGGCTCATTCTCCACTCATCAAATACACAACTAACTTTTATTAAAATATGTACCGCTTTCCGTTATGAAGATGTTTCAGGGATGGAGGAAGTATTTATTTTGAGCTCTTAATATTCTAATTTAATTGTCATGCCATATAACTTACCAATGTAATCACAATTAATTTCCACGTCATTTACATTTTTAGCCGAAATCCGTCATCGTGGAAAATTAAAAAAAAAAAGATTAATTGTGTATTATAAAATAGGAATGAAAGATTGTGAAAAAAACCAAAATGTTAAACCAAAAAATATACCACATCATCCAAATTTATCCCACTAAATATGCCACATCATTTAAAAAATTTGCCGGAAAGTCACACTATAGGAAATTCCAAAAAAAATGATTTATTATGTATTATGAAAAGAATAAAAGATTATGGGAAAAACGATAATATTAAAATTTATTATGATTTTAGACAAAATTTAGACTTTATTTTAAGGGGTTATGGCCAAAAAATACACAAACTTTAAAAAAAGTTGCAATTTTCAGCTGAACTTTGAATTAAGCTAAAAAATACATGAATTTATATTTTTGTTGCAATTTTCACATTAGTTTGACTTTCAACAAAATTAGAGCTTAATTGACAGTCGAAATTAAGTAAAATATAATAATTTTTGCCTTATTAAACTTCCAACCATCAGGTGAATTTTCGATTATCAATTGAGTTCTAATTTCATCAAATGCCATAGGTGAAAATTGCAACAAAAAGTATAAATTTACTTATTTTTTTTGGTTTAATTGAAAGTTCAGTTGAAAATTAATTTTTTTTTAAACCTCGTATATTTTTTGGCCATAATCCCTTATTTTAAAGATGAAAGTTAAATAATTATAGCACAGAATAATCAAGATATTATAGAGAAAAATATAAATAAAAAGGTTGTTGGTAGGACCTCAAAATCTGTTATCAACCATGGTTATACGTAGAGATGTCAATCGGGCCAGCTCACCGGGTTTCGGGCCAGCCCTATCGGATTGCGGGTTAATCGGGTGCGGGCTAATCGGGCTGGGGATTTTGTCGGGTTATAAATTTTCAACCCTAACCCTAAACGTTCGAGTTTCGGGCTAGCCCATTGGGCTTGTCGGCTTAAATGCATAAAATAAAATAATCATTTGTATTTTGTTATTTTTAATGATCTAATGTATAATGTATAAAATATACATAGAAATCAAAGATATAAATTATATAGCAAGCATGAAATGCAAACATATAAGATATTTAAAAAAACATCAAGATTGCATAACATATAAAATAAGTTGGTAACAATAAAATGTTCAACTTTGTTAACGAAAAAACAATAAAATATCCAACACTAGTTTGAATTCATTGAAGCAAAGCATCTCAAAAATACAGAAAAGTGAAATGATGAGACTTTATAATATTTTGTCATTTTTTTATTTTTATATCTAAATATTTAATATTAAGTATTCGGGTTTCGGGCTAGCCCATCGGGTTAGTCGGGCCGGCCCTATTGATTTATGCTTAATTGTTCTAATTTTAGGAGTTTGCATGTGCATATTTTAAATTAAATCTTCTGGAAATTGGTGCGTTTTATGGTTTGTTTGATGCTTTGCAGGAGATTTGGGTTTATAGATGGAAGAATGCAATTTTGGAGATTTTTGGGCTAAAAATGGTGTTTTTAGCAGACATCGACATAGTCAGCGCCAAAGTCAAAGTCAAAGCGCCAAAGTCAAAGTCAAAGCGCCAAAGTCAAAGTCAAAGCGCCAAAGTCAAAGTCAGCGCTACTGCAGTCAGCGCTGCCGAATCCAGCTCCACCCATTCTTGCCAGCGCTGACCATTTTCAGCTCCGCCCATTCACGCCAGCGCTGACCATTTTCAACTCAACCCATTCTTGCCAGCGCTGACCATTTTCAGCTCCGCCCATTCACGCCAGCGCTGACCATTTTCAACTCAACTCATTCTTGTCAGCGCTGACCATTTTCAGCTCCGCCCATTCACGCCAGCGCTGACCATTTTCAACTCAACTCATTCTTGTCAGCGCTGGCCATTTTCAACTCAATTCATTATTGCCAGCGCTGACCATTTTCAGCTCCACCCATTCTTGTCAGCGCTGGCCATTTTCAACTCAATTCATAACTGCCAGCGCTGACCATTTTTAACTCAGCCCATAAATGCCAGCGCTGACTACTTTCCAGCTCCACCTATTTCGCCAACGCTGACTACCTTTCCCAAGCATAATCATAAGAGTTCACTTTCCAGAGCTATGTTTATTCTTTCCAGCTTCGCATATTCTTGCCAGCACCATTACTTTCCAACTATGTTTATTCTTGCCAGCGCTGCCGCATGTGTATCTAGCTATGCTTATTCTCATCAGAGCTAGGTCTATAAATAGGGTTTCATTTCTATTGTAAAATCATCTATCTTTTGCTATAGTTTTAGACTCCATCCTTGAGATCTCTTGGCATCCGAAATTGAGAAATTATTGCTTTCATAGTTCTTTTTCATAGTATTGAAAATTCATTATTTTTAGTTAGTTTTCGATTAAGTTAAGTTTTTAGTTATTTATTGGATTGTGATTGCGTGACACAATTACACGTTCAAGACATTTACGGTATTTCGTATTTCAATTCAATTTATTTTCGTTTAATCATGTTTATGTTTTTAGTTCATGTTTATGCTTTCTTTTTAATTATGCAATTTAAATTATGCACTTTAGTTTAATGCTTAGATTAGTTTTATTTTTAATTTACAAGTACTTAATTTCTTAAGTTAGATTTTATTTAAGTTGTTTTAATTCTGCCTAGGGTTAATAATTTAAATCGCCTAGTAATTTTACAATTTGGTTTTAATTCAGTTTTAAGTTTCAGTTCTAGATTAATAATCAAACTCTTTACTGCTTTCTTTTATTACTTTTTCCACGATACTACTAGAAGCCCTTTAAGACTTTCCTTGAGAGATGACACTGGGTCAACTTACCATCACTAGAATGTCTTTGTTCTATTGCAAGTCAAACTAGAGGTGTTCTAGGTTGAGTCAAATTTTGGCGCCGTTGCCGGGGAAAGTTTTGGGCGTTTTAGTTGTGTCGTTTTTACTTGCTTTATTTAATTTCCAGTTTTTCTCGGTTTTGATTTTACGTTTCTTCCACTCGGTACGCGTAATCTGTTTGTTCAGTGTTATGCATGCAGGGACGCCGTAGTCTTAAAGGCAAATTGGTGTCTCCAACTGACGATTTCTACTCTGGCTCTGAATCTGAACCTGAAATTTCAGAGCATACCGTAGAGACAAAGGAGAAAGAGGCCAACCCTGCCTTCAAGTTCTTCGCTGCCGAAGTCAACGCTGCCAGCTCTGCCGAAGTCAACGCTGCCAGCCCTGCCTTCAAGGAGGAAGAGGCCAGCCCTGCCTTCAAGTTCTTCGCTGCCGAAGTCAACGCTGCCAGCTCTGCCGAAGTCAACGCTGCCAGCCCTGCCTTCAAGGAGGAAGAGGCCAGCCCTGCCTTCAAGTTCTTCGCTGCCGAAGTCAACGCTGCCAGCTCTGCCGAAGTCAACGCTGCCAGCCCTGCCGAAGTCAACGCTGGCAGCGGTGCAGAAGTTCGCACTGCCAATTTCAGCACAGACCAAGCCAGCCCTGCCAACTTCCGCACTGAGCAGAAAACCACCAAGGAAGAAACCAGCTCTGAACAGGACAAAGTTGAGCAGAATTTAAACGAGGAGAAGAAGGAGATGGCCCAGAACAAGGAATACATGGGAGACTTCACCAGACCTGTGATTGGAGATACCAACACGTCGGCAATCGTGCTCCCCACTGCTGTGAGAAACTACAATCTCAAACCAAATGACTCGAGTTTACTGCCGGTGTTCCACGGGATGCCAAGCGAGGATGCTCTGCAATTCATCCGGGATTTTTGCACCCAAGTGCAAACAATTCCTTTGCTTAGTCTCACGGAGGACCAACTCAAGCTCAAGTGCTTCCCCTATGCACTTAAAGACCGGGCGAGGACGTGGATGCTATCTCTGCCACCCAACTCAATCACTACGTGGGGAGATGCTTGTGAAAAATTCATGCTGAAATACTACCCAAGCCATAAGACACAGGAGTTGAGAACAAAAATAATGGAGTTCACCCAAGGAGCGGACGAGCCTTTGCATGAAGCTTGGGAGAGATATGAAGAACTCCTCCGTCAATGCCCTCAACATCAATTCACTAATGTTATGTTGATGCAGTTCTTTTACGATGGGTTAGTGCAAACTGCCCAATTTATGGTGGATAGCACGGCAGGAGGTAACATAGCTCGGAAGACAGCAACTGAGTTAAAAGGGATTTTTAAAACTTTAGCTGAGAGCTCCCAACAAAAATCCGTCCGTGGAAGAAGAGTTGAAGCCAGCGCAGTGACGAATCAATTTGAAATACAACAACAATTGGCTTCAATCATGCGGGACGTACAACAACTGAAGATGGGCAAGATGGATACACCTTCCGTTCCGGTGCAGAATTCAGCTCTGCAGAATGCAGTGCTGCCGACACCAGCTCTGCAGAATGCAGAACTGCCGATGTCAGCTCTGCCGATGTCAGCTCTGCCGAACCCAGCTATGCAGAATATGGAGCCTTGTGGTATTTGTGGAGATTTCAGCCACGGAGCTAATGAGTGCCATAGAATGGGAGAGTTTACTCCGGAAGGACAAGCCGAGGTCTATGCGGCACAAGGATTTCAAAGCTATAATCAAGGGCTAAGTAGACCATATGGGCAGAACATGAATCAAGGGCAACAGAATGTCAATGGAGGATGGAGAAGTCAACCGAATGCTGGATGGGGAAATCAAAATTTTGGGGGGAATCAATACCGTCGACCACCCCAAATGGGCTACCAACAGCAACCACAATATTTCCCCCCGCAGCAAAGCTCCTCTCAACCATATAGACCGCAATACCAACACCAACAATCAGCCCTGCAGCAGAGTGCACAGCCCATGCCACCACAGAAAACATCCCTAGAGGATACCTTGCAAGCTTTCATGGAGATTAGTAAGCAAAATATGGAGATGACTAAGCAGAATATGGAGTCCCAAGCATCTACCATAAAAAGGCTTGAAACAACTGTCGGTCAACTTTCCGGTACTTTGAATCAAATCCAACAACAACAGCAGCCCGGAAAGTTTCATGGCCAACCTGCTCAGCCGCATCAAGCTCTAGCTGTAACTGTTCTTCGTAATGGTAAGATGGTGGATAACAAAGTGGAAGTGCCAGCGCTGCCAAGATCATCCCTGACGAACTCAGCATTACAGAATCTCTCAAAGTCAAAGTCAGTGCTACTGCAGTCAGCGCTGCCGGATCCAGCTCCGCCAATGTCAGCGCTGCCAAGTCCAGCTCTGCATAATTCAGCTCTGAATAGCTCTGCCTTCACAAGAGCAGAGCTGCCGAGCTCAGCACAGCCCAGACCAGAGATGCCGAGCTCAGCTCTGACCAGCCCTACCAATGGAGAGAAGGCAGATCAACAAAAAGATGGAGAGATGGAGGAAGAAAAGGAGAATAAACTTCATAAGTCTACCACACCCTATCGACCTCCGATCCCTTTTCCTAGCAGATTGAAGAATGAAAAGCTGGATAAACAGTTCGCCGACTTCTACAACATGCTTGCCAAGGTGAACGTGAATCTTCCTCTCCTTGATGTGATCAGAAAAGTACCGGCGTATGTGAAGTTTTTCAAGGAGTTGGTTTCCAACAAGCGAAAGTTCGGGGACAATGAGAAAATTTTAGTCTCGGAAGTAGCGACCTCAATCATGCAGCAATCTTTACCACCAAAGCAGCGCGATCCAGGTAGCTTTGTGATTAATATTGCTTTGGGAAATGGTAAAAAGGCCACGGGTATGTTAGATCTGGGAGCGGGAATTAATTTGATGCCTTACTCTATTTTTCAACAATTAGAGTTAGGTAATTTGAAATCCACTCGCATGTGTCTACAACTAGCTGATAGGTCTGTTAGGTACCCCCGTGGGATAGTAGAGGATATTCTGGTTAGAGTCGGGGGTTTGATTGTGCCTGTTGATTTCGTAGTGCTTGAGATTGGGGATGTGCATGAGAATGGTAGAGACCACACTCTACTATTAGGAAGACCCTTTATGGCAACCACTAACACTTTGATTGATGTTAAACATGGAACTATTAAAATGACGGTGTTAGGGGAGTCGGTGTCTTTTTCGGTGCATGAAAATCGTGCAATGCCTTCTACGAATTTCATAAGTGAATGTTCATATATAGATGCTATTAATGGCTTGGTTGAGAAGGTATTTATTCAGGAACAGGAGTATATGGAAGCTTTTGCTGGATCGGCCGACATGGAGGAATTAGCTAAGGAAGCTGAAGAATCAGCGCTGCCTGAAGAGTCAGCGCTGCCGCAGCCAGCTCTGCCGATTCCCGCGCTGCTACAATCAACTCTGCCGAGCTCAGCACCCTTCAGCCATACCGAGCTGCCCTTTGATGAACAGATGGAAACCAAGAGGTCAGCGCTGGAACTAAAGGAACTCCCTACCAATCTCAAGTATGTATTTTTAGAAGCAGGTGAGGAGAAGCCAGTGATCATATCTTCCACGCTGACTTGGGAGCAAGAGGCAGCGTTGCTCAAGGTATTGAAGAGAAACAAGGCAGCTTTGGGATGGAGCCTGGCAGACATTCGTGGCATAAGTCCAGCCACATGCATGCACAAAATTAACCTAGAGGAGGGAGCAGCACCCAAGCAAGACGCTCAGCGACGATTGAATCCTATTCTGATGGATGTCGTGCGCAAGGAAATCCTTAAGTTGCTGGCCGAAGGGATCATCTACTCTGTCGCTGATAGTGAGTGGGTGAGTCCCGTGCATGTCGTGCCAAAGAAAGGAGGAATGACGGTTGTGCGCAATGACAAGATGGAGTTGGTACCGACGCGTCCTACGACGGGGTGGCGGATGTGTGTTGACTATAGGAAACTCAATGCCGTCACCAAGAAGGATCACTTTCCTCTCCCTTTTGTTGATCAAATGTTAGATCGTTTAGCTGGGCATGATTTTTATTGTTTTCTTGATGGTTTGTCAGGATATTACCAGATCGCGATCGCCCCGGAAGATCAACTCAAGACTGCCTTCACCACTCCTTTTGGGACGTTTGCGTGGAAGAGGATGCCGTTCGGGTTATGCAATGCACCCGGGACATTTCAACGATGCATGATGTCCATATTCTCTGAAATGATTGGTAAATTCGTGGAGGTTTTTATGGATGATTTTTCGGTTTTTGGGCAGTCCTTTCATGATTGTTTGACGAAGATTGATGTAGTGTTGCAAAGGTGCATTGAAAGTGGCCTAACCTTGAGTTGGGAAAAGAGTCATTTCATGGTTACACGTGGTATTGTCTTGGGTCATGTGGTGTCTAAGCATGGACTCGAGGTCGACAGAGCTAAAGTGGAGGTAATCCAAAAGTTGCCACCCCCTATTGATGTTAAAGGAATTAGGAGTTTCTTAGGTCACGCCGGTTTTTACCGACGTTTCATTAAAGATTTCTCTAAAATTAGCCAACCTCTATGCAAACTGCTAGCTCAGGACATTCCCTTTAATTTTGATGACTCTTGCATGAATTCCTTTGAAACATTAAAATTAAAGTTGAGCTCTGCCCCGGTGGTGATTGCGCCTGATTGGTCATTGCCCTTTGAAATTATGTGTGATGCGTCTAACTCTGCTGTAGGAGCTGTGCTAGGTCAGCGTGTGGATAAGATGTTACGTGTAATTTACTATGGTAGTTTAACTCTGAACAGTGCACAAGTAAATTACACCACTACTGAAAAAGAGATGCTTGCTGTGGTCTTTGCCTTAGATAAATTTCGTGCCTACATCATTGGGTCTAAGGTTATTGTTCATAGTGACCATGCTGCGCTGCGATATTTGATGACTAAACCTCAAGCTAAAGCTCGTCTGATCCGTTGGGTCTTACTGTTGCAAGAATTTGATGTAGAGATCAGGGATAGGAAAGGGAGCGAGAACCATGTAGCTGACCACCTTTCACGCTTGGATAATCATCGGATAGAGTCGAATCTTAATTGCATCCCTGAATCTTTTCCTTTTGAGCAAACATATGCATTAACCTTTGACAAGTGCAGCGCTGCAGAGTCCAGATCTACCGAACCCAGCTCCACCGAATGCAGCGCTGCCCAGCCCAACGCGGCTCAATTCATCCCTGCGAGCATTGCCGAAATCAGTGATGATCAGCTCAGCGCTGTCCAGCCCAGCACTGCCGAACTCAGCGCCGCTCAGTCCAGCCCTGCGAGCGCCGAGCCCTGGTATGCCGATATTGTCAATTACTTAGTTTGTGGTATTCTACGACCTGAGCTGACATCGCAGGAGAGAAAGAGATTTTTAGCTCAGTGCAGGCACTACTATTGGGAGATTCCTCACCTCTTCAAGCTTGGAAAGGATGATGTCATTAGACGGTGTGTGCCGACAGAGGAGCAACAACAAGTGTTGAAGATGTGCCATGAAGATCATTGTGGTGGACACTTTGGGGGGCAGAAAACAGCACATAAAATTCTTCAATCAGGTTTGTTTTGGCCTTCCATTTTCAAAGATGCACACATTTTCACTCTTGCATGCGATAGGTGCCAGAGAGTAGGAAATATCGGCCGCAGGAATGAGATGCCTCTCCAAAGCATATTAATTGTTGAAATTTTCGATGTGTGGGGCATTGATTTCATGGGACCATTTCCTACTTCGCATGGGTTTCAATATATTTTACTTGCTGTAGATTACGTGTCCAAGTGGGTTGAGGCTATTCCCACGCGAACATGTGATGCTAATGTGGTACTTAAGTTTGTGCAAGAGAACATTCTTTCTAGATTCGGATTTCCTAGAGCCATCATTAGCGATGGAGGCAAGCACTTCTGCAACAAGTTGTTTGCAAAGCTCATGAAGAAGAATGGAATCACGCACAAGGTAGCAACACCTTATCACCCGCAGACCTCTGGCCAAGCCGAGACGAGCAATCGGCAAATCAAGGGAATTTTGGAGAAAACAGTTCAACCCTCGCGCAAGGACTGGTCCGCAAAGTTGAATGATGCTCTTTGGGCGTACAGAACTGCCTTCAAGGGCGTGCTTGGGATGAGTCCGTACCGTCTCGTCTATGGCAAGGCCTGCCATCTGCCGGTGGAAATTGAGCATAAAGCTTATTGGGCGATCAAGGCTGCTAACTATGACTTGGACTCTGCTGTGAAGCAGCGCACGCTACAAATGGAGGAGCTAGATGAGCTACGCAATGAGGCGTATGAGAATGCGAGAATTTACAAGGACAAAGTGAAGCGACTCCACGATCGCCGCATTTGCCACAAGAAGCTTTGCCCTGGAATGAAGGTGCTCTTGTTCAATTCTCGACTTAAGTTATTTCCAGGAAAGCTGAAATCCAGGTGGAGCGGTCCATTTTTACTCAAAGAGGTGTTCGAGCATGGTGCGGTAGAGCTGTTGAACGAGCACACAAAGGAGAGTTTCCGAGTGAATGGCCATCGAGTGAAGCCGTACTACGAGCACCAGAGCTCGCCTATGGAGGTGGAGTCTCAAGCTCTGCACAACCCTAGCTGAAGTTCAGCTCTGAAGTCGGGCTGGAGACTTTAACTCTAGCGCTTGGTGGGAGGCAACCCACCTTTGGTTTGTTTTTAATTTTAATTTTTCTTTTGCTTTCTTTGTTTTCGTTGATTGTTTTGAGTCTTTCCTCAGTTTTGGTTGCCAACGCCGACAAAGGGAAGAAGGGAGCCAACGCTAATAATAATAATAAAAAAAAAAAAAATGAAAAAATTCGTATATATATATAAAAAAAAAAAAAAAAAAAAAAAGAAGAAGAAAGGGCCAACGCAGCTTTAGCTAGGAAATTACGTCAACGATTGAAGTTAAAAGAGTCAGCGATGGCCAAACGTCGAATGGAGCAGGCTAGCAAAAGAAGGAAAAGTCACCAAAAAAAAAAAAAAAAAATAACCACCCGCCAACCGCAGCCCGCCCCCGGCAGCGCTGCCACCGGCCAGAGCTGCCACCCCGAACCGCAGCCCACCCCGTCAGCGCTGCCAGCACCGACAGCCACACCCCGCCAGCCACGCACCCGTCAACGACGCACGCCTCGGTGGCATGCCAGTCCGCCAGCGCTGCCGCGCTGCCAGCCCGTCCACCCCGCCCAGCCACGCCTCCGTCAGCGCTGCCAGCACCGCCACCCGTCACGGGCGTCGTGTCAGCGCTGCCATCCAGCCTGCCCAGCCATACACCCGTCAACGCCGCACGCCTCAATGGCATGCCAGTCCGCCAGCGCTGCCGCGCTGCCAGCCCGTCCACCCCGCCCAGCCACGCCTCGTGTCAGCGCTGCCACCCAACACCGCCCAGCCACACCCCGTCAGCGCTGCCAACCGCCAGCGCTGCCAGCCCGCCAAGCCCGCCCAGCCACACCAGCGCTGCCAGCCCGCAAAGACCGCCCAGCCACACCCCCGGCAGCGCTGCAACCCGCCAGCGCTGCCACCAAGCCCAGCCCCGCCCAGCCCACCCGCCAACGGCCAGCACCCCGCCCCGCGCAGCTACCCGAACCATGCCAGCGCTGCCATCGCTGACCAGCCAGCCCGGTTGCGCTCTGCCAACCTGCCCACTGTATTCGCTCTCCAAATTCATAGCAACACCCGTCAGCGCTGTCACGCCACACGGCAGCCCAGCCCGGCTTCTTCGCTCCACACCGCCATCGCTGACCAGCCGCTGTGCTACGTTCAACACGCTGCTATCAATGCTGCCACTCTCCACTTGCAACAGACAAAGCCCTTTCTTAACCGCCTCTCACAATGCTTCAGTTTTTCAATGCCGATAATCAGAGAAGTTTTCTTAACTTTTCGTATTTCTTTTCTTCCCTGAGGACATGGCATGCTTTTAGTGTGGGGGGTGTTTTCTTGTGCTTATATTAAAAATTAAAAAATAATAATAAAAAAAAATAATAATAATAATAATAAAAAAAAAATAATTGGCGAGATTAGTCTTCTATGCTTAGTTTTTGGTCTTTGTCTCATGCGAATTTTTATGAATTTGTGGAAGAGAAGATGGTTTTCGATGTGCATTTAGGGTTTGTGAATGAATGGTGGTTATTCTTGTTTTATTTTTAATATGCGTCTCTTGATTATACAAAGAATTATGAGTTTTGTTGCAACATGATTGTAAGTTAGTAAAACGTGATTTGTCCGGCAGATACTAGAAGGAGTATTGTCAGTGTGATTACCTACGATTGTATCTTATCTGTGAAATGTGATAAATGTTGGACGAATTGCCAACTCTGAAAATTCCAGCTCTGAAACATCTGGCATGTTCTGAAAACGTGACAGCTCTGAGTCTCTGCTCCTCTAGACTAACTATGAGCATGGGAAACCACGTGAAAAGACTTTGGATTACATCCAAATGGTTTTATTTCATGAATTATGGCTCAACTGTTGAAAATCTTAAGCAAAAAAAATGTGAAAAATGGGGATATTGATTATAAAGGTGATCACATTAGGGAATTCACTTCTAGCGGAGAATCGGGTCTGATCGAATTACTTGCATTACTCTTTTGTTGCGTCTTAAACTTTGAGTTACTTGCATGATCAAGAGATGTGTGTTGTTGATAAAATTTTGAATTGACTTTGTGAATGTTTGGATGGAAATTTGCATTGTTGAAATCAATCTCTTCCTAGGATTCATATGGATTTTGCTTGAGGACAAGCAAAAGGCTAAGTGTGGGAGGGTTGATTTATGCTTAATTGTTCTAATTTTAGGAGTTTGCATGTGCATATTTTAAATTAAATCTTCTGGAAATTGGTGCGTTTTATGGTTTGTTTGATGCTTTGCAGGAGATTTGGGTTTATAGATGGAAGAATGCAATTTTGGAGATTTTTGGGCTAAAAATGGTGTTTTTAGCAGACATCGACATAGTCAGCGCCAAAGTCAAAGTCAAAGCGCCAAAGTCAAAGTCAAAGCGCCAAAGTCAAAGTCAAAGCGCCAAAGTCAAAGTCAGCGCTACTGCAGTCAGCGCTGCCGAATCCAGCTCCACCCATTCTTGCCAGCGCTGACCATTTTCAGCTCCGCCCATTCACGCCAGCGCTGACCATTTTCAACTCAACCCATTCTTGCCAGCGCTGACCATTTTCAGCTCCGCCCATTCACGCCAGCGCTGACCATTTTCAACTCAACTCATTCTTGTCAGCGCTGACCATTTTCAGCTCCGCCCATTCACGCCAGCGCTGACCATTTTCAACTCAACTCATTCTTGTCAGCGCTGGCCATTTTCAACTCAATTCATTATTGCCAGCGCTGACCATTTTCAGCTCCACCCATTCTTGTCAGCGCTGGCCATTTTCAACTCAATTCATAACTGCCAGCGCTGACCATTTTTAACTCAGCCCATAAATGCCAGCGCTGACTACTTTCCAGCTCCACCTATTTCGCCAACGCTGACTACCTTTCCCAAGCATAATCATAAGAGTTCACTTTCCAGAGCTATGTTTATTCTTTCCAGCTTCGCATATTCTTGCCAGCACCATTACTTTCCAACTATGTTTATTCTTGCCAGCGCTGCCGCATGTGTATCTAGCTATGCTTATTCTCATCAGAGCTAGGTCTATAAATAGGGTTTCATTTCTATTGTAAAATCATCTATCTTTTGCTATAGTTTTAGACTCCATCCTTGAGATCTCTTGGCATCCGAAATTGAGAAATTATTGCTTTCATAGTTCTTTTTCATAGTATTGAAAATTCATTATTTTTAGTTAGTTTTCGATTAAGTTAAGTTTTTAGTTATTTATTGGATTGTGATTGCGTGACACAATTACACGTTCAAGACATTTACGGTATTTCGTATTTCAATTCAATTTATTTTCGTTTAATCATGTTTATGTTTTTAGTTCATGTTTATGCTTTCTTTTTAATTATGCAATTTAAATTATGCACTTTAGTTTAATGCTTAGATTAGTTTTATTTTTAATTTACAAGTACTTAATTTCTTAAGTTAGATTTTATTTAAGTTGTTTTAATTCTGCCTAGGGTTAATAATTTAAATCGCCTAGTAATTTTACAATTTGGTTTTAATTCAGTTTTAAGTTTCAGTTCTAGATTAATAATCAAACTCTTTACTGCTTTCTTTTATTACTTTTTCCACGATACTACTAGAAGCCCTTTAAGACTTTCCTTGAGAGATGACACTGGGTCAACTTACCATCACTAGAATGTCCTTGTTCTATTGCAAGTCAAACTAGAGGTGTTCTAGGTTGAGTCACCTATCGGGTGCCGGGCTATTCGGTTACGGGCTAATCGGGTTGTAACTTTTATTGAATTGAAAATATTCAACCCTAATCCTCTCGGGTGACGGGTTAATCAGGCCAGCCCACGAGTTTTGGGCTAAATTGATATACATTTTAATAATTTACTTTATAATTAAAGGGAAAGGAAATTGATTATCGAGGCAAAGGAGTTTTGCACTGCGTAGAGTGGTAGGGTTGAAACCTCCCAATTTTGTGGACGGAGGGAGCGTAAAACTGCAAAGCAGTCCTTATACAAAAGTAACAAAACACAAGTAGTACATATAATAACATCAAATATATGAATTATACATCATGCTGCCAAACCAACCACTCTCTTTCGATAATTTTTGCCTGTGATAAGGATTCTTACCCACCTAAAATATGAGATTTTGCAGCCGGCCAATAATATATTGAACCGGCAAGAAGGAGGGACTAATATTATGGTAGAGATATTATAAATTGTGATAGTGATTGATCAAAGATTTTGATCAATAAGTGACTAGAGGAGATCCACTGCAGTGGACATCTGAGATTTCAGACAACCTCTGCCTCGGAGACAATGTGTTGCTAGCAGCAGCATCAACATCAACATTGATGATGCTTTTCCTCTTTTGAGAGTCACTATTACGCCTCCCCTCATCCGTCGACAACGAGAGCTCGACTCCCTGCTCCTGCTCCGACATCATAGCTTGAGCTTCTGCAACAACTGATGCATCATCTTCCGCAGCATACAAGATTCTCTTCATCGCTCCAACCACCTGCAATGGATGATACTAGAATGAATGAGCATTCATTCATGCATAAGGACTTGATAAAAACAAGAATTGTATTGAAGCGGTACAGGTAGTTTTTCAATATCAGGTGTCTGGCACAAGATCTCAATATCTCTCAGTTTGGCAAAGTAGAAGTCTCTCTCCTTCTCTAAACTATCAATTGATAGCTTCAACTCAGTAATCTGCAGACAGACAAAAGTAATCAAGCCTTCAAATGTTTCATAAGCTTTATTTGAATACTTTCATTAGGAGATAATAATTTGTAACCTGTTGCTCAAACATGGTGCGTTCTGCATCGGAGCAGCCAGATCGTCCACCGCTTGAAGAAGGTCTAACTGCCTTAACAGATTGATTTGCTGCATTGGCATGAGCAGCATCAGCCCTTCTACCATTATGAGAGGTTCCTTGTTTGGGTACAGAGGCTGAACTCTTAGTTGAAGGTTGTGATGCTGCAGATTTCTTGCTCAGCTCTTTACCACCCTTGCATGCCTCCCTTCTTTCCAAGGCATTGTAACTAACATCACCCAAAAAAATATTATGATCAAAGGAAGAAAGAAAAGAAAATTCTTAACTCACTAGCATAAATGAATATACTGCTATACAAATCTTCAATGTTGTTTTCTTAGCTTCACAATATTATTGTAGCACATGTGTATCCATGAAGATCTCAATGTATAAGCATGAAAGCAACATTTTGGGTTCTTTTGAACCAGCTACAATAGTAAAAGAGTTTAGCATTTTAATTAACACTTTATCCATTAAGCACTATACAACCCAATAATGCCCCATCACAAGTAAAAGAGTTTAGCATTTTAATTAACACTTTATCCATTAAGCACTATCCAATCCAATAATGCCCCATCACAAGTAAAAGAGTTTAGCATTTTAATTAACACTTTATCCATTAAGCACTATCCAATCCAATAATGCCCCAACACAAGGTATGCAGGGAAAAGTGCAAATAAGTAAACCAATGACCAAAACTATTGTTCCATAGTTAAAAAATTAAATAAATAAAAAACATACATCAATATGATTTATATTTTATCGGCGCCGAATTCATCCTAAACAAACTTATTGATTTTACAAGTCAATTTGAGCGATAGGTAAGCCATGTCAAAGTTGAATACTAGATCAGGTAAATGTTGACATTCTATATGAACACATAAAAAATATGCATATGAATAATCCAATATATCCTTCTCATTACTCAATTAATAGACAAAATTAAATACATATCCTTCTTATAAAATTAACAGACAGGCACCAATCCATGACAGATGAAAGAGGCGTTTTCATTATTAAGCATACAGGATAATGTGATTAAAAGCTTAGAGCGCATAATTTACTTATTCATTTGTCCTCCATTAGCACAATCACAGTAACGCTTCATCCACTGCATAAATTCCAAATTATCCAGCGGCCTTCCTTTGATTAATTTGTTCACCTCTATGTGCTGCACGTAACACAAAAATAAAAAGAAGAAACAGCATACATCATTCCTCCTCGCAACGAAACTTGAAGAAAAAAAAGAACAAAAAAAAAATAAAACCCTAACCTTGGTGACCTTGAGCTTGTTGAAAACATCTTGAAGGACCTTGTAGTTCTGGATCATCTCATACTCACTCTTGGCGTCGAAATTGACTTTGTGCATCGGAACCATCCCTGGGTGAACCGCATCCATCAGCTGGCAATGGACGGCGCCGGTGCAAGCCTGAAGATACAGGTCGCGCGATAAATAAAATTGATTCATACAATAAGGAATGGCCGTCGGATGAGATAGGTACCTCTTCAACTTTGGAGAGATTGAGATGGAGAGTAGAATTGATCCACGAGAGGATCTCCGATCTGCCGACGAAGTATGCGGAGTCCATCATCCCAATATTTGTCGCCATTTCGTATCTCAAAAATTGTCTTTGGAATTTTGATTTGGAGCGCGTCTGGTATAGACTTTAGAGAGAGAGAGAGAGAGCCGTTAGAGTGAGGTTGTTTGAAATGAGGTGTGAGCGGGATAATTTATTTTTGTAGTTCAAATTATCAGGGCTTTGGGAATGGTGATGGGCTGGGCTTTTTACCCAAATTAATATATTAGGCCCATTAACGGAATAAAACATGGGTGATTATATTCATAGCCCAGAATTTGCTCTTTACAGCCTTTGATTTATTAAAATATTAAAAAAAAAAAAACTATTTCACCCTTATAGCCATTAATTAAAAAGCTAGCAAAATTATAACTTCTTCAACCCCTTTCTCACGGAGCCGCAACCCATGATTTCTCTGCCGTTCATCTTAATCCTGCCCACCGCTCCATCATCCTCAATTGGTGCCGCCACCACCACCTCGAGCCCCTGATTCCACGTCGACTTCTACTTTGCCGAGAAAATTATCTGTCAATCGATGTCCACGCCGCCGTCCGATTTAACTCGATCGCCGAACATAGTCTCTGCCGCCAGCTCGAAGGAGTCCTGGATCGCCGAAGGACTTGTACACCATTTCTTGCAAACTGGCTTGTTTGTAGGATTTCTCCCACTATTTCTCCCAAAAGCATTGCTGGCAATGATATTTTGCGCCATACATACAAATAAAAAATGATGTGAATCTACAGATGATAAAACCCCCACTTCGTGCCCCAATTCGCATCAATTTCAGATCTAGGCCAAGAAATAAAGAAATCCAATTGAACCGGTAAATGGATGCTCTAGATTCAGTTTTCGATCCACTCAAAGATTTCGCAAAAGGACAGCTAGCGTTCGTCTCGTCAAGCGATACCACAAGCCTGATCGCAAAGAGTTCACGAAGGTAGCCACTCGGAATGCCATCGGGCTCGTCGTGATGAGATTTGTTGGTTTCTTCGTCAAGTTAATTTTCATTCCGATCAACAATATTATTGTGGGCGCTGCTTGAGTTTTTTCGTAGGCTTTCAACTAGAATGAGAACCCTCGTCAACAATCAGATAATGGTGAAGATTGGTTGCTCGGAATATTATTTAATCGATTTCAGTATATTATAAAACTTCTTCCAATCTTATGCACGATGTGTTTTTCTCTATTGTAAACATTTCCAATACATGGGGGTGTTGATAAAATGGTGGCTATGAGAAGTAAACATTTCCAGATAATACTCCCTCCGTCCCAGCCCAATAGGCTCGCTTTCCTTTTTGGGACGTCCCACTCCAATAGGCCCAGTCTAAAATTAGAAATAATTAGGGCTCTAATTAAAATTGTAACTACTTAATTAAAGGTGATATACACCCCTAAATTTAGGGCTGTCTAAACGGTTCGGTTCGGGTAACCGAACCGAAATTTTCGGTTACCCGAACCCGAAAATTGCCAAAAATCAATAACCGAACCCGAACCGTTTTAGATATTCGGTTATCCAATAACCGAATCGGTTAACCGATTCGGTTTTCGATTAACCCAAAAAACCCGAAGAAGAAAAAAAAAAGTTTTCTTCATTGCGAAAACAAGAAATATTCTCTGGTTGCGAACGTGATTTCAAGCCAAATTTCAACAGCCAAATTCCATGCCAAATTTCATTGCGAAAACAAAAAAGATTTCTTCATTGCGAAAATTTGCGACCTCAGAGACGAATCTTCATATTTCAACAGCCAAATTTCAAACCTTGTTGCCAACATGATTTCAAGCACAGACTCTAAAGATAGAAGAATGGCATCGGAGCAGGCAAGGAGAGAGAATGTGAGAAAAGATGGAGTTATCGATGATGGAGGCGGCGCGGTGCGGCGGACCGACGGAGAGTAGTTGCTGCTGTTGTTGCTATGTTGTTGGGGACAGCGCGCTATGCTGCTGGGGACAACACCTTGCAGCTGCACGGACGGCGAGCGGCGACCGGCATCTGGGTTGGCGGGGTCTGGCGAGCGGCGACCGGAGCTGGAGGCGGCGGGATGCAGGCCACGCGGCGAAGGGACGAACTTACTGTGTGCGTGAGTTTAGATTTGGAAACTTAGGGCTTTTTAGATTTTAGGCAAATTAGATTACGACGTGAGTTTAGATTTTATTAATTTTAGATCTGAAAACTTAGGGAGTGAGTTTAGATTTTATTAATTTTAAATTGGTTATACTTAGAAAATTATAATTAAAAATTTATATATAGTAGTAATTATAAATTCGGTTATTCGGTTAACCCATTCGGTTATTCGGGTTAACCGATAACCGAAACCGATCCAATAACCGAAAATTTCGGTTATTGGATACCCGAACCCGAAAATTTTGGTTCGGTTAATGGATTATCCAAAATCCGATAACCATTTAGACAGCCCTACCCCTAATTAAAACTCTAAAAATTCTCACAATTCACTCGGCCACTTTTCCTTCTCCCCTCTCCTTCTCCTCTCTTCCGCCTTTTCCATTCTCTCTCTCAACGATGAGCGCCGCTGCCATTTCCACCGCCTCCGCCGCTCTCCTTCTCCCCTCTCCCGGCCATGGCGGTCTTCTCCCCTCCAGATCTCGGAACCTCTAACAAATCGCCTCTTCTCCACCGTCTTCTCAACGCGGTCTTCTTCTACCTTCGCCGCCGTCTCCACCGCGTGCTACCGTCTCCACCCTCCATCGCGTCCTCCGTCTCCACCCTCCATCCCGTGTACCGCCTCCACCGCCTCTACCCTCCACCTTCTCCACCGCGTCTTCGGTCTCCACCACCGCCATCCGCCTCGCACATCGGGATCCCCAGATCTGGTGAAGGAGATGATGAAATCGCTGATTTTTTGATGGGGTTGCAGATCTGGAATTTTTTCTTTCTCAAAGTTTGATTTAGGGTTCTTGATTTGGTAGAATTTAGGGTTGCCTCATCTCCACCCTTTTCTTTGTCAAAGTTTCGTTCTTTATTTTTTGGAATTTTCTCTCATAATTTGCTGAATTGTTGAAGCTAAATTGCAAGAATGAGCAAAGTAATTTCTACATTGAATTTTTGTTGTTGAATTTCTGCATTGAGTTTCATAATTTGCTGAATTATTTTTCCATTCTGAAACGGTAAGATGATGAGATTTTTTATGTGTTTCATAATTTGCTGAATTAATCTCTGTTGGGTGATGAGAAAAATTGCAATAAATTCATGCAATAAATTGATTAAGATGAGATTTTTTATGTGTTTCATAATTTGCTGAATTAATCTCTGTTGGGTGATGAGATAAATTGCAATAAATTCGTGCAATAAATTGATTAAGATGATGAGATTTTTATGTGTTTCATATTTTCCCCTAATTAATTCGTGTTTCATAAATTGCAATACAAATTTAATTTAGTTAAATTAAATGAATAATGAGATAATGAAGCAAATATGATTAAGGAAAAACAAGGGAACACTTAAAACCTTAATTATTGGTGGACCACACCATTTACCTACAAAAAAATGAATTTCTTAATCTCCGTGCTGAAAAGAACTGGGCCTATTGGCCTGGGACGGAAGGAGTAGTAGACATGCGATTTAGGAATTAAAGGGTATAATTGTAAATTTACAGTAATTATTTATTATTATTTTAAATAGGTGGCTATGAGGAGTAAAATAGCGGCTATGAATAGTATCACCCATAAAACATCCATTAACGGTTATCTGTGTAACGTTTTCTTTTTGGAGGGGAGCGTGGAAATTAATCCATGGACCCGAGCCGAGGTAATATCATCGTTTCACACTTTAAGACTGCAAATGGAATCGAACTTCTAAAATTGAGCTAATCAAAGTTTAATTGAACCCATCAAAATTTCTCTTCATTGAATTGAATTTTAAATTTTGGTATTAAATCGATTTCGACAAAATGAACTTTTTACTATTTTTTATTTTTATAATCAAAATTATTTTTCCAAATAGCCGAAAAATCATAATAAAATCAAAATAAATTCAACACCAATCAAATAAATGAAAAAGATGTACTAATCTTGAGCAGTATTCTTTTTCGGGTTGTCCCACGAAGCTTAAACACTTTTTTTATTTGGCAAAAAAAAATTCTCTTCATTCACCTTTTCACTTTTTCACCTACTACACTTAACAAATAAAATACTAACTCCTTAAAACTTGTGCCGAAAAGATATTGCTCAAGTTTCGAGGGATGAAGGGAGTAAATTATTTAAGGTTAGGGTTAAAGAAAAAAAAAATGGGTTATTAGCCTGTAAATACACGAACTTTTTATATTTTCTGAAATTTAACATGACTTTCATTTTTTGCCCACAAATACACGAACTTAACATTTTTCTGATTTTTGACATCTACAAGAAAAAATTCTAAAATACTATTAACGTGAAGGCCGGTATACCATGTCATTCACTCTCTAATCCAAATAATGAATCAAATTACTCTATTCAAGTGCATATTTCGTAGTTCACGTCATGTATTCCGGCCTCCATCTCCACAATAAATAGAAATTTTTCATGTCGATGTCAAAAATCAGAAAAAATGTTAAGTTCGTGTATTTGTGGGCTAAAAATAAAAGTCATGTTAAATTTCAGAAAATATAAAAAGTTCGTGTATTTACAGGCTAATAACCCAAAAAAAAATTGATGTTAATGATTGACTCAACTAGAACACCTCTAGATTGACTTGCAATAGGACAAGGACACTCAAGCAGTGGTAAGCTAACCTAATATCGTCTCTCAACGAAGATCTTAAAGGGCTTTTAACTATGTCACGAGAAAGCTGTAAACTTAGATTGAAAACTGTAAAACTTGTAAATTTAACTAGGCAAGAAACTATTAAACCCTAGGCAAGATTAAACGAACTTAAAGTAAAAGCAACTTGGAATTTAAATACTAACTAAGAATTTAAAGACTTGTAAATTAAAACTTCTAATCTACTAGGCATGAAACTAAATTGCAGAATTTAAAGGAAAACATGAAAACGCATAATTGAAATTGCATAATTTAAAGTTGCAGAATTGAAATTGCATAATTTAAAGAAACGCATAATTTAAACAAAGCAAGTAAATAAACGTAAATACTGAAATACCGTAAAACGTCTCGAGAAGCAACCCGTCACGTGATTACAACTCTAAACGGAAAACTAACTAAAACTTAAATTGAAAGAACTATAATAAACTAACTAAGAACATAATTCGAAACTAAGAACTATGAAAGCAATAAAAACCTGAACTTTGCTACCTAGGTGGAAACTAAAGATTAGGGCAAAGATTAATCTAACTAAGTCTAACTAAGTGCCGGAGGCAAAAGATTATCTAACTAAATGCCGGAGGCAAAATGATGTCTCTTCATTCATGTTCAAGCCTCCTTTTATAGACTTCTTTCAATCCTAATCATCATCAAACTCAAACTCGCCTTGCAAAACTGGACTCTTAAGAAAATAGAATCGTAAACTCAAAGGTAAGTCTAGTTGGATCGTGCTCTGCAAGTCATCTTAGCTCTGGCGTAGATTGGCTAACTCTAGAAGTTCGGCTCTGTAAAGGTATGTCAGAGCTGAAAGTTAGCTCTAGAATTAGCGAGCTCTGGAAAGTATAGCAGAGCTGGAAGTCAGCTCTGTAAAGTTCAGCTTTGCAAAGTTCAGCTCTGGATATGTTGACTCTAGAGAAAAGTCAGCTCTGTCGATTCTTCCCAGCTCTGGGTATGTGTTTACTCTGGCGCGTAAGTCAGCTCTGTCGAGTTTAGCTCTGCTCTGTCAAGTTTGTTCTGCTCTGGAGATTTCAACTTTGATAGGGAAGCTCAGCTCTGGAGATGTCAGATCTGACTATGAAGTCAGCTCTGCTCTAGTACAGGGCTATTCGCGCAGCTCTGCTCTTCTCTGATCTGCTCTGCTCTGCGCGCGGGATTTTAGCTCTGAACACGGGCTTTTCAGCTCTGGCGCGGGCTTTTCAGCTTTAAACACCAAATTGCGCCTACAAACGTCATTCTAACCCAAAATCTCCAAAATTACACTCTTCCATCTATAAAACCTAAATCTCCTGCAAAGCATAAATCAAACCCATAACTGCACCAATTTCCAGAATATTTAACTTAAAAAATGCACATGAAAACCCCCAAAATACGAACAATTAAGCATAAATCAATGATATTATATCCTAATAAGTTAAGGTCAGAGCTGAGAAGCCCAAACATTGTAAAGGGAGATTTTGTTAGCCTTCAAAACCAATGAATTAAGTTGAAAAAATCAATATAATAAAGTTAGCATCAAACAACTGGAGGTTGGAATCTCCTTGATATTAGAATTTGGAATAAAGCTGCAATGAGTAAGCTCATTTGGAACTTAGCCAAGAAGAAAGATTATATGTGGATAAAATGGGTCCATGAATACTACATCAAAGGCCAGAACATCAATTCAACTCAGATTCCAACTCAAGCTTCGTGGATAATTCAGAAATTCCTGAGTTCTAGAGTCATTTCTTTAACACTACTACTGACCCTAATACATTATTTCAGGCTCAATTCTCCCACAGGAAGTTATATCTGTAAATGCAAGGAGAAACTCCAAAAGTGGCATGGCACATGATAATTAAAAGAAACATTGCTCCTACCAAGTTCATGTATATAACTTGGTTGGTTATTATAAAGAGATTGTCTACCTGTGATCGTTTGGAGAAGTTTGGGGTTCAACGTGAGCAAGAATGTTATCTCTGTTTACAAGAAAATGAGTCCCATAACCATCAATTCTTCAAGTGTTATTTCTCTTCGATGGTGTGGAGACAGATTGTTGATTGGTGTGGAATGCATGCTCACGTAAATGAATGGCAGGATAAGCTGGAATTTATGAAGATTCAATGCACAACCAAATATGGTAAATAACTCCTTTACATATTGGTTGTGTCCACAGTGGTGTATTGGCTTTGGAAATAGATAAATAGAATGAAGTTTTGTGATGAGAGTAGAACAGTATTTGAAGTCCTAGTTAATAGAGTACATGATAGAAATGCATAGTTTTGATGGTTTGTTGGTTGTAAAGTTTTGCTTGCACTGCTTCACTTGGTAATAAAAGTCAATCTAATTACCAAAAAAAAAAAAGATGCAAAAGTCAGCGCGGGAAGTAATCAAGGTAGGAGAGTCAACCCTGATTATAATAAGGACAAAATATCCACGTGAAAGAAGTCAAAGAAATGATAGAGACTGAATGATATCATACATGTAAGGAGATGATAGTACTAATAATATGTAATATTGGTACAACATAACAAATGAAGTTGTTAACCTAAAGATTTTCGCTTTATGGACATAACTTGCATAATCACTCAAAAAAGACATATTAACCATCGAAGATAATCAAATGATAGATTCAAAAATATGATTTTACCTGTAGATTAAATTTTCTTATAAATAGATAGTATTTTCATTATTCACGCACATTTACTCATAAATTACTATTAAAAATCCTGTAAACACTCTCTCGCAATACAAGTTTCTCTCGTTCTTCAAATATTATTCATCTTTTGTCTTATTTTCTCTACACAATTGCTAAAATTGCTTGTATTCACCATTGAAGTTGTTGTTTCCATTTCACCATCTGTGTTTATCGCAACAAATTCAATAGATTGAAGGATTCTCCCGGAATCTTCATTATTTCTTGGCTATATTCCAATTATTTTGTATGTGCAAACTAGAATTTTATTCATCAACTTTATCGCGTTTATTAAGAACAAATATTAATTTTGCAATTGTCACTTTTTTGGAATATTGTTACTTTTATGTAGAATAATTGTTATTTTTATATATAACAAATACTTCCTCCGTCCCATTGATCTTATCCTATTTTCGTTTTTGGGTTGTCTCATTGATCTTGTTCTGTTTCTATATTTGATAATGATTTTACACTACAAACAATATGGCCCCACATCTTTACACACTTTTACTACACTAGTTATACTTTTCTTAATAACCGTGCCCGAAAGAAATGAGACAAGCTTAATGGGACGGAGGGAGTATCATTTTTGTTTATAACAACTGTTACTTGTGCAACTGTTGTTTTAAGCACAAAACTAGTAACTTTATTCATCAACACTATCACTTTTATTCATAACTATTATTTTTATATAACATTTCATATATTTGGATCAAATTTTGGGTTGGATTCAGGCCCATCAGACACGTGCACACCCAAGTTCTTGTGTATTTTCATTTGTTGCCCCATAATCTTAAAAGCTATGCGTATTGAGAATGACCAATTCTCATGTCAGACCGCATGTATGTATGATCACTATTTTATTAGCAACAAAAATACCGCAACTAACACGGTGTAAACGTAGTATAAACAGCAATCGGATATCGTATCCACAGGGACTGTAAGACGAAATCACTCTATCTATCTCCTACACAGACTCTCACAATATGCAAGTAAAACGATTATGAAGGTGAATATTAAACTAAGATTAACTAAATAAAACTAAAGAGCATAAAAACTATGATAATTAACTCAAATATAAGAAAAGCTCTGACCCTAGGGATGTACTTTCACTAATCAACTACATGCATTTAACCTATTGATTCAATTACCAATTTTAATCCAACCCTGATGAAAGATCACTATATTATTCACAAGCGTCTCTAACGACCACCTATGAACGTAGATTAATAAATCCCTTTTCGCATTCAAGACTCCAAGGAAAAAATTAACTCCAAATAGCACATAAAGAATAGCTTCCTATAGCTTCACCTATCGCATTCAAGACTTAAGGCTTACACTATATCATGCATTCCTGAATCGGCTGAACAATTATCGCATTCAAGACTCAAACTGAACAGCTAGACATGTAAATCATTGATCAGATAATTCACAAGAGAACAGGCACCAGGAATCATGAATCACAAGTTGGAGGGCAAATTGATATCAATAAATCAAAAACACATAATCAATCAGCTATGTACAAACCCTAGGTTCAGATTAAAAGACTAGCCAGACATACTAAAATCAAACATAAACATAATTAAATTGAACGCAATTGTAAAAACAAATTGTATAAAAATCGAATTAAAACGATTGTAGCGGCTTGAATCTTCAATCTTGATCCAAGCCTTGAAAACTGGAAAGCTAAAAAGTTCTAAAGCTATAAAACTGAAATATGAATGTTGGGAACTGAAAAACTAAAGCTGGGAACCCTAGATAGGTCAAAAGAGGACCTATTTATAGTCTTAGGGTGAAAAACCAAGTCCTAAACCGAAAAGAACTTGAAAAATTGTAAAAACGCGGAAGGAAATAAAACACGCCACCAATTCGGCGACCCGTTCGGCGGTCGCCGAATTGATCGCCGAAATCCGGCCATTTAACACACGAAAACGGCGACCGCCGTTTTTTCCACCGAAGGCCAAAATCCATCCAGGGAATTCGGCGACCTGGCCGGCGATCGCCGTCTTGGTCGCCGTTTTCACCCTTTAAATCACCAAAATTCGGCGGTCAACTCCCTTTGACCGCCGAACTGTTCCTTTTCCGTCCCGACTCCAGAATCTTCGTCTTTTCTCGATTTTTGGGCTCGATTCTCTCAAAACTCTTCTCTTCAACATGTTCCTTACACTCCATGCTCCATTATCACTCAATTCTGCATCCAAACAGTCAAAACTACACCCAACCGTGAAATCTCGAAATAATAGTAAATGAACTCCAAACAATAATTAAACGGGTGTAAAATCGACTTAAACTACAGAATATAAACCATAAAAACCATGCAAAATGAGTGTTTATCAACTCCCCCAAACTTAAGATGTTGCTCGTCCTCGAACAACGAGAAGAACAAAACAATAAACACGAATGGGTAAGATGATTGGATCATCGATGCCTCAGAAAAAATAAAACCTTTCGAATTCCCTCAAATTCTCAACATGTGAACACAATAATTACCAACAAGCATAATCAATGGCAAATTCAACCTCGACATTCCAACAATTGACTCTCAAGATAAAAGTGTTTCGCTCAACTCTCAATTGATGGAAAAAGGACGTGTATCACTCATCGAAGCTCATGAAATGCAGATTACTTACCATATGCTTGCCAATTGTCTCAAAATCTCCATCGCTAAAAGTGTGTCAAGGGTAAGATCAAATAGGTCTTAAATTTGGGTTCTAATGTAGGGACATTGGATTAGGTAGGGAAATTTGGCTAAGTGACTCAAATTAAATTGCTCTCACCAACCTTATGACTTCACCATTCAAGTATGGAATAAATTTCATCTTCCACCTAACAACATCTCCATAATCATCACAAACCAAGGGATATAATCATCATAAATCAAACTAGACATTCTTTTATGCTCTCGTTTTTCTCATAACAACAAAGTCGACTATCCATGAATTTTTCAATTATCACTCGACTTTCTCAATCAACTTTCATCAAAATTTCTTTCTTTTTCTCTTTTTTTTTTCTTTCTTTTTCTTTTCTAGAGCTTATAAGAATGACTACAATCATGTTTCACCCTTATTTCAATCAACCCACAGTCAATATCACACGATGATCCCCATATACTCCATCACCCCCTATCATCCGGTTAATGAATCAAAGCTTAAAAAGGCTCAAACACGGTTAACAAGGGAATAATGTTTTCAGGACAGTGTTTGGGATATAACGTGGCTTACGAAAAATGGCCTAAGATCATTTCAAACTCTTGAACACAACAAGCAACCTCGACCAAGACTCATGGCAAGTTCTAGAAGCGCACTACATGCATGACAACACTCAAAAACAAAGAACAAACTGCAAATATGGGCAGTTAAGGCTCAATTCCTCACTAGCTTGTTCAACGTCAAAAGTCAAGGCAAAATCTACTCATCAATCACACACATCGGTTCAAATCATGTCATCATATCAAGAAAATTTGAGAATTACCTTCTTTTTCGCAGAAATCGTCACAGGCACCTTACCAATCAACTAAATGGAGCAACAACCATTCAAATAGCACAGAAACTATGGAGTAAGTCTGAGAGATTATATCAATTTAATTACAGGCCCACGAATTAAAAGACTAAGAAACAAATCTCCTCAAAAACATCAAAAAGATCAAAAATATGCTAGGCTAAAAATGCAAACCATAACTAATCTCCATCCCCCTCCCCCAAACTTATTAAGGAGCGAATGCTCGAAAATAAGTTTGGAGGGAAAAATAGATAAAAGTTATGGTTAGCATACTTACAAATCACTCTAGATGGCGGTCCTCCCTGTCGCCTCTGGAACTCCTGAAACTGTCGTAGGAGTTCCTCCTGCATAGCCATCTGTCTAGCATATTCTTGTTGTTGCCTGCCCATCTCAGCCCGCTGCCACGCCTCAAAGGTTGCCTGCCGGTTAAACTCCTCCCGGGCGTATGTCTCAAAAGCGCCATAATGAGCAAACTGCTCGCGCTGATATGCATCCATCGCTTGCTGCTGCAGGCGAACCGCTGTGATGTCAGTGCGCATCACCGTGAGCTGCGCCTCCTGTATCTCGACGAAGCCCTGCAACCGCTGCATCCGATCGGTGAGGTCAGTCACATCAAAATGGGCTCCCGGTCCCCATTATTCTCCGGCTGCTTCTGCCGCGGGCTCCTCCTGCTCCTCTTCCTCCTCATGCACCTGCTCTTGCTGAAGGACCTGCTCATCAACCCGCTGTCCTGCAATAACCCTCAAATGGGCGTCAGTGTTCATGAGCCAGTTATGTGTCTCGAATCGCCCGGTCACACGGGTGAGAGGCGGGTTCGGCAGGAGGAAGTGGTCTCCATCACTTTGCACCAGCTTGAATGGGGGCTGGGCGCTCGTCAAGAATCGCATGTGGACCATTCGACGACCGTTGAGTAGCGTATCACCTGCCAACGCATCCCATTGAGCAACAGCGGGACAAATACGTCGGGCAAGTGGTGTGAGCATCCCTCCAATTGTAATCACTTCTCTGGTCGCGCTGGATGCCTTAAACAATTGCTTGAGGAGGATGTAAGTCAAATCCATTGGGGTGCGTGTGAGCATCCCCCACATGATGAACAGCTCCTGCCTCGTCACATGAGTGTTGTCCTTCCTTGCCAACACCGTATAAGCTAAGATGTGGTGTACCATTCTGAGGACAGGATTTCTTATGTCCGCCGCATTCAACGTCCCCGACACAAATGACCTAGCGCTCGGCAGGGCTATTTCTCTCCAGAATGCTCCATCATTGAACTCGGCACCAATAGAGTGCACGGTGTAGCCCCCTACCCTGCAATTGAGTGTCGTGGTGATCTCGGTCACCGCGATATCTGGCTCCCAAATATTGTTGAGCTGGAAAGAGATGGTTCTCGGTCTATTTTCCTTGAAGGCCGACTGATCCAACGAGCTCAGAATCTCCAGCGTTGCTCGTTCATAGGTGGGCCATCCACCGTTAAAGATGTGGACCCACCCCACATGGTAGAACAAGTCTCTCACGTCGTCATAAATGCCCATCTCCCGGAGAAGGTCATGATCAGCATACCGTGTGATTTCAATCCCCTTCTTGGCAAGCTTCTTAAACCGGACCCTATCATCGTCGGATATCAGGACTACCCCATGAAACTCGGGGTCCTCCCGTGTGTATTCGTCCGGTTGGTGGGAGCTTGAGGCGCCGGCGGTTCTACGCTTCTTTGGGGCCATGGTACCTGGATTAATTGCTAGTTAGAAACCATGTAAACATCCACAAGATTTCAAAACAAGCCAACTAGCACCCCCTTTCCATCTCTCTTGACAAAAATCAACTTCTTGCGTCTATCATAATCCCCCACATCATGCTAAGTCTTTCAAAAGATACAAAGCCTCATGAATATTATCAATGCCACAATCAACATCACATATAATCTTCAAATAAAGACCAATCAAAATCAAAGCAAAGACAATATCCCCTTGAGACTTAACAATTCTAGAACTAGCATGCTCTTGTGGATTCCACCACTCATCAACACCAACAATGATCTATCAATAAGTTCAAACACCAACACAAAGCAATTGATTCAAACTCCCTAAACAATTAAGCTCATAAAAAGTTCTAGCATAAACCCTAGCTCTACTAACCCATCAAAAATTTCACAATCAAACCAAAGAAACATAGTAGTAGCATAGGAATAACACTAGATTGAGAGTTAGAAGCACATACCTTGAGGATTTAGGAGTGATTTTCGAAAATTCAAGTGTTCTTGAGCAAAAACCCCAAATTCGTGAATCTCCCGATTGGGTGGATGAAAACCCGAAGTAATTGGATGGAATGGAAGATAATGATGTGGGTTGTGGATGTATGGAAGGAATTGTGAAGATTCAAAGCCGTTTGGGAGTAATTGGATGAAGAAGTTTCGACCAAATCACTACTATGTGTGCTGAGTGTGTGTTTTGGGTGTAAAATATGAACAATGGGGGAAGAATCGCGATTTAAAACTGACCTGGGCAGTTCGGCGACCAACTCGGCGATCGCCGAGTTGGTCGCCGTTTTTCGGCAAATTTGTGAACAATTTCGGCGATCGCCGAATTTCGGAAACATGTGCAAATTTCATCCAGGGAAAACGGCGACCTGGACGGCGAGCGCTGTTTTGGTTGCCGAAATCGGGGATGAGTCGCCGAATTCCGTGATAGGTCGCCGATTTCGATTTTCGCCAATTTTTTTTTTTAACTGCAAAAACGAAACACACTAGGAAAAACATAAAAACGAACATAAACTAACAAAAAGAAACTAAGTAAAAACGAGAAGAAAGAAACGACAAACGAAAACAAAGAAAAACAAGCAAAAACTAACAAAGCAATAAACATTGGGTTACCTCCCAACAAGTGCTAAAATTAACGTCTATAGCTTGACGATACCTCACAATCACGGATCAATGAAATTGACCACTTCTACGTCGTGGTCCAACTCTGCTTTGAAGTATGGTTTGAGGCGATGTCCATTAACAGTGAAAGTGGACCCATTCGATGCAAGCAACTCATAAGTCCCATTCCAATTGCTCTTGTGAACCACATATGGACCTCTCCATCTAGACTGCAGCTTGCCAGGAAAAAGTCGAAGCTTAGAATCATACAAGAGTACCTCATGTCCCGGCTTGAATTCCTTTGTGCGAATGCTCAAATCATGAAATTTCTTCGCCCTTTCCTTGTAAATACGGGAACTCTCATACGCTTCATTCCTCCACTCATCCAACTCTGTCAACATATCTCGCCTTGTATGACCGGCCTCCTTGAACTCCAAATTGATTCTCCTCGTCGCCCAATATGCCTTGTGCTCTATCTCAACAGGTAAATGACATGATTTGCCAAACACAAGTTGATAAGGAGACATACCAATTGGAGTCTTGTAGGCGGTGCGATACGCCCAAAGAGCATCATCCAAGTGCTTTGCCCAATCTTTCTTGTTGGCGACGCTCTTCTCCAAAATCTGCTTGATTTCTCGATTTGCCAACTCTGCCTGCCCATTAGCTTGAGGATGATATGGAGTCGTCACCTTGTGCTTTACTCCATACTTCGCCAAAACGCTTGCTAGCAACTTGTTGTTGAAGTGCGAACCCCCATCACTAAGCAACGCTCTCGGTGCTCCGAATCGAGTCAAAATATTCTTTTGCAAGAATTTAATGACTACTTTTGAATCATTGGTGACAGTCGGGATCGCCTCCACCCATCTAGACACATACTCCACCGCAAGCAATATATAGGAAAAACCACAAGAAGGAGGGAAAGGACCCATGAAGTCAATTCCCCACACATCAAATAGCTCCACCTCGACAATGATGTTTTGTGGCATCTCATCCCTCTTGGTAATGTTGCCCATGCGTTGACATCGATCACAAGACTTTACAAAAGCATGGCAATCTGCAAAAATTGAAGGCCAATAGAAACCACTATGATTTACCTTCATGGCAGTGCGGTTGGCTGCAAAGTGACCTCCACTAGGTGAGCTATGGCACTCCTCAATGATCTTCGGCCATTCATGCTCCCTAACACATCGCCGAATAAAGCCATCGGCGCATCTCCGGTATAGGTAAGGATCCTCCCAATAATAGAACTTGACATCATGGAGGAACTTCTTCTTTTGATAGTGCGATAACCCCTCGGGAAGAGCTCCAATAACCAAGTAGTTGCTATAATCGGCATACCAAGGATCCTTAAATAGTACCGCCCAAATCTGCTCATCGGGGAAAGACTCATTAATGGCCATCTTCGGATCGTCCCCCTCAATCAGATTCTCCAATCGAGACAAGTGGTCAGCTACCACATTCTCACATCCCTTGCGATCTCGGATCTCCATATCAAACTCTTGCAGTAATAAGATCCAACGAATCAAGCGGGGCTTGGAGTCCTTCTTTGTGAACAAGTAGCGGATGGCGGCATGATCAGTGTAGACAATTGAGTGAGTTCCAATCAAATAAGAACGGAACTTATCAAAGGCATACACTACAGCTAGCAGCTCCTTCTCCGTGGTAGTGTAGTTCATCTGCGCATAATCCAAGGTTTTACTAGTGTAGTAAATTACCTTGAACAACTTATCTCTCTTTTGCCCCAACACAGCTCCCACGGCCCAATCGCTAGCATCGCACATCAACTCAAACGGGGCACTCCAATCTGGCGTGATCAAAACTGGCGTAGTGGTCAGTGCAGCTTTCAACTTCTCAAAGGAGACGAGGCACTCATCGGTGAAGACAAACTTCACATCCTTCTCTAGCAAAGCACAAAGTGGTTTGGACAGCTTGGAGAAGTCTTTGATGAATCGCCTATAAAATCCTGCATGCCCCAGAAAACTCCGCACCGACTTCACAGACGTAGGAGGCGGCAACTTCTCTATAGCCACGATCTTAGCACGATCCACCTCTAGACCTTGGGCAGAAACCTTATGCCCCAAAACAATGCCTTCTTGAACCATGAAGTGGCATTTTTCCCAATTGAGCACTAGTGCCGTCTTCTCACAACGCTGCAACACTTGAGCAAGATTGTCCAAACAATTATCAAAGGAGGAACCAAAAACAGAAAAGTCATCCATGAATACCTCCATAATGTTTTCAATCAACCCATGGAAAATCGCCATCATGCAGCGTTGAAAAGTGGCAGGAGCATTGCAGAGACCAAAAGATATCCTTCTAAAAGCAAAAACGCCATAGGGACAAGTAAAATCGGTCTTATGCTGATCCTCCGGGGCTATCATAATTTGATTGTAGCCCGAGTACCCATCCAAGAAACAATAGTACTCATATCCTGCCAAGCGGTCAAGCATCTGATCAATAAATGGCAAAGAAAAGTGATCCTTACGTGTGGCTGCATTCAAAGCTCGATAGTCAATGCACACGCGCCATCCTGTGACTAGCCTCGTAGCTATAAGCTCATCTCTCTCATCCTTAACCACAGTCATGCCTCCCTTCTTAGAGACAACTTGAGTTGGGCTCACCCACTCACTATCAGAGATGGCATATATGATTCCTGCATCCAACCACTTGAGCACCTCCTTTCTCACAACTTCTTGCATCGCCGGATTCAAACGTCGCTGCGGCTGCACCTTAGGCTTGTATTCCTACTCTAATAAAATACGATGCATGCAAATAGAAGGACTAATTCCTTTGATGTCAGAAATAGACCATCCTATAGCAGACTTGTATTTCCTCAAAACTCGCATCAGCTTCTCCAACTCCAACGGAGATAAATAAGCAGATACAATAACAGGAAACGTTTCATTCTCACCCAAAAATTGGTACCTCAAGTGCTCAGGAAGCGGCTTCAGCTCAAGTTTGGGTGCGGCTGCAGCTGCAGCTGGCGCAGGAAAATCAACTCCTTTTTCCGTGGACTTGCTTCCCCCATCAACAGGTTTGTGAATATCCATGTAAGGCACAGGATCGATGGGATGGCTCTCTACGGCCTCCAGCTCTGCAATATAATCTAAAATCTCATCACACGCCTCATCAAGATCGGAATAAGGATATAAGGACTGTGTGATGCACTCCTCCAGAGGATCTTCTACAGCTGCAGGAAAATCCACCATAGTATCAATTAGGTTGCAATCCTCAACTTGTGGCTCAGCTGGCTTCTTCATCGCATCATAGATAGACAACGTCATCTTCTCATCATTGACACGGAAAGTCAGATCTCCCTCCTGAACATCTATCAACGCACGGCCGCTAGAAACGGACGCCCCAAGATCAATGGAGTATTATTGTCCTCCGGCATGTCCAATACTACGAAATCTGCAGGAAAAATAAACTGCTCCACCTGCACTAGGACATCCTCCACAACTCCCTTGGGATAAGTAAGGGAACGATCTGCCATCTGCAAAGCAATAGATGTAGGCTTGATTTCTCCAATCTCCAACCGGTTGAAAATAGAGAGAGGCATCAAATTGATGCTTGCCCCTAAATCACATAGAACACGTGAGAAATTCTGCCCTCCAATCACACAAGCTATAGTAAAGCTTCCAGGATCCTTCTGCTTCAATGGTAGCTTTCTTTGTAGCACAGCACTGCATTCTTCGGAAAGATTAATCATCTCATATTTCCCCAACTTCTTCTTGTTGGAGACTGCATCCTTGAGGAACTTGGCATAGCCTGGCATATCTCTCAAAGCGTCAAGTAAAGGAATATTGATGTGAAGCTTTGAGAATACCTCCATAAACTTGGCTAACTTTTCATCCATCTTTGGCTTTGCCAGGCGACGCGGGAAAGGCGCTACAGGCTTGTACTCTGGCCTGGGAAACGTAGGAGTAGGATTGGGCTCCTTCACAGCAGCAGAACTCGATGCCTTAGAAGTAGGCGGCGAATCGCAAACAATCGTCTCCACATCATCCTCCTCAATGATCTCTACACCTTTTTCCTTTCCATCCTGCAGCTCTGGATGATTCTGATACTGAGTCCCGCTCCTTAGATGAATCGCATTACACTGATTTTTAGGATTGATCTCAGTGTTGCTAGGAAACTTTCCTGGTGTGTGCTGCGCAGCTGCTTGGTTGGCAATTTGACCAACTTGAGTCTCCAAAATCTGCACTTGTTTGGACAGTGATGAAACATGATTTCCTATTTGACTCACTTGGTTCTCCATGTTGGTCTTCCACGCACCTACATTCGTTTCCAAACCACCTATCTTTCCCAACACCTGCTTCATCATGTCTTCCATCGAATCTTTCTTTTGCTCATTGATAACTCCTCCGCTAGACACAGAAAATCCAGGTGGAGGCTGCAAAGCATTGTTTGGATTGCCGTAAGAAAGGTTAGGATGTGGGCGTGCTCCTGGCTGGAATTGCTGAGGACCCTGCTGAAACTGTTGATTTCTGCCATACATTCCTGGCTGTCCTCGTTGGAAATTTCCATAATTTCTGCCATTCATATAATTGACATCTTCCATAACTGACGGATCTATCACAGCTTGCTCAGGACGTCCAACATTCAACTCACCAAGTTTTGTAGTCAACTCTGCCAGCTGCGTAGCCATCGCTGCTTGTTGAGTAACCATTGCTGCAAAAGGATCAGAACTGGAAGCAGCTGCAACCTTCTTCAATTGTATTCGCTCAGATGGCCATTGGTAGCTTGTGGAAGCCATACTGTCAATAATGTTCCATGCGTCAGAACTACTTTTCTGGAGTAGAGAGCCACCTGCAGCTGTATCCATGTGCATCCTAGTACGCTCCCCGCAGGCATTGTAGAACATTATCACAAGCGTGCCCTCATCGAATCCATGGCCTGGGCACTTTCTGAGCTTCTCCTGATATCGCTTCCAAGTCTCCGCTAGCTTTTCTCCATCGTACTGTTGAAACTGCACGATGTCCATCTTCAACTTCAACGTAAGGCCAGGCGGATGAAACTTGCGTAGAAATGCATGAGCTAAGTCCTCCCACACGATATTGTCTCCCAGCTGCAGCGTATGATACCACGACTTCGCCTTATCCCGCAGTGAGAAGGGAAAAAGACGAAGACGGATAATGTCATCAGGGACACCATTCATCTTCACCGTGCTACACAGCTCCAGGAAATGCGCCAGGTGCGCATTAGGGTCTTCGATCGCCTGTCCACCATATTGGCTCTGTTGGACCATCGTGATCAAACCCGTTTTCAGCTCAAAGTTGTTAACGTTCACTCTTGGGGGCTCCTGGTACACATACTGCGGTATGAACGCTTCATTGATGGCTGGTTGTTTCTGAGCCTCTCTCGTCTCCTGTGCATCAAGCAGCTTCTTCAATTGCTCTTACAGAGCTCGAATTTGGATTTGCTCAGGAGTAGCCATCGTATCTGTCTCAACTTGATCGTTCTGCTTCTTTAGATTGCGTAAGGTCTTGTTGATTTCAGGGTCAAACTCGAAGAGAGGATTCCCGTGAGATCTTGTGTGCATATGCAACCTACAGAAACACAACTTATAAAAGTTAGAAAACAAAAATAAAAACAAAGAAAACTTGCAGTACTATAAAGTCCTATTGGAAATATTAAAGCAAAATCTAAACAGTCCCCGACAACGGCGCCAAAAAGTTGATCACTATTTTATTAGCAACAAAAATACCGCAACTAACACAGTGTAATCGTAGTATAAACAGCAATCGGATATCATATCCACAGGGACTGTAAGACGAAATCACTCCATCTATCTCCTACACAGACTCTCACAATATGCAAGTAAAACGATTATGAAGGTGAATATTAAACTAAGATTAACTAAATAAAACTAAAGAGCATAAAAACTATGATAATTAACTCAAATATAAGAAAAGCTCTGACCCTAGGGATGTACTTTCACTAATCAACTACATGCATTTAACCTATTGATTCAATTACCAATTTTAATCCAACCCTGATGAAAGATCACTATATTATTCACAAGCGTCTCTAACGACCACCTATGAACGTAGATTAATAAATCCCTTTTCGCATTCAAGACTCCAAGAAATAAATTAACTCTAAATAGCACATAAAGAATAGCTTCCAATAGCTTCACCTATCGCATTCAAGACTCAAGGCTAACACTATATCATGCATTCCTGAATCGGCTGAACAATTATCGCATTCAAAACTCAAACTGAACAGCTAGACATGTAAATCATTGATCAGATAATTCACAAGAGAACAGGCACCAGGAAACATGAATCACAAGTTGGAGGGCAAATTGATATCAATAAATCAAAAACACATAATCAATCAGCTATGTACAAACCCTAGGTTCAGATTAAAAGACTAGCCAGACATACTAAAATCAAACATAAACATAATTAAATTGAACGCAATTGTAAAAACAAATTGTATAAAAACCGAATTAAAACGATTGTAGCGGCTTGAATCTTCAATCTTGATCCAAGCCTTGAAAACTGGAAAGCTAAAAAGTTCTAAAGCTATAAAACTGAAATATGAATGTTGGGAACTGAAAAACTAAAGCTGGGAACCCTAGATAGGTCAAAAGAGGACCTATTTATAGTCTTAGGGTGAAAAACCAAGTCCTAAACCGAAAAGAACTTGAAAAATCGTAAAAACGCGGAAGGAAATAAAACACGCCACCAATTCGGCGACCCGTTCGGCGGTCGCCGAATTGATCGCCGAAATCCGGCCATTTAACACACGAAAACGGCAACCGCCGTTTTTTCCACCGAAGGCCAAAATCCATCCAGGGAATTCGGCGACCTGGCCGGCGATCGCCGTCTTGGTCGCCGTTTTCACCCTTTAAATCACCAAAATTCGGCGGTCAACTCCCTTTGACCGTCGAACTGCTCCTTTTCCGTCCCGACTCCAGAATCTTCGTCTTTTCTCGATTTTTGGGCTCGATTCTCTCAACTTCAACATGTTCCTTACACTCCATGCTCCATTATCACTCAATTCTGCATCCAAACAGTCAAAACTACACCCAACCGTGAAATCTCGAAATAATAGTAAATGAACTCCAAACAATAATTAAACGGGTGTAAAATCGACTTAAACTACAGAATATAAACCATAAAAACCATGCAAAATGAGTGTTTATCAATGTATCAGACGGGTTTAAGCCGCACCCGACTCGCTTAGATCCAACCTGCTACCCTGATGCAGCCCGAGCAGAGCTACTGATGCAGCCCGAACAGAGCTACGCTCGCGCTAGAGCAGAGATGAGTTCCGCTCCAGAGCAGCGAAATCAAGCTCGCCAGTGGGACGTGACTCATCCAAAAACACCTAGCGGATGGACTCGAATTTATATGAGGTCGTCCTAGGGCGGTAAGGTGACTCAAGTCGTCTCTCAAGGAAGGCTTAGCAGGGCTTCGATCGTGCTACTCACAGGAAACAGGAAAGAAAATCTAAACACTCTAATCGGGTAGTTGGGTCTGACACTCTCTCTTTAAATCTAGGCGTAATTAAATAAAGCTTGTAAAATTATCTAATGCAGAATCAACAGAAAACATATAAATCTATCTAGGCGAAAATAGGAAGCAGATTAAGAACGCAGGGAACTAATAAACCTAGGGTTCTAGCTAGCAATCTAGAAAGCATTAGATAATTCAATAAATCATAAACAACGATTATCTAGGCGAGAATAAAGAACAACTAATTCATCAAGTAAACTCGAAGAACCAATAATCTACGCAAAGAAAATAAACTAGCATTCAATCCAAAGAAAACATAAACTGAATTCTTACAGCGAGAACAATCCGAAACATCAATCCGATGTAATGAAAACTAACATGATCTTCAATCTACAAGCCAAAAGATGTTTGTTGATGGTTTAACTACTCTAAAACTAAGAGAAAACATGTGGAAATCGCCTAGGAGGCTGCTGGGGTCGAGAATGGGGTGAAAACCCTAAGGATCGGCTTTTATATGGTAAGAAAAACGTAATTGCCGAACATCAGGGACGGTCACGGCGGCGCCGTAGGCTGCCTTCGCTGATCTTCCACAGAAATTCACGGTGCGCGCCGTGGGGCGGCGGCCGGTGTCGAGGACGGCGGCCGGCGTGAGACGGCGGCCGCCGTGAGCTCTGCTCCAAAAAAGCTCCGAAACGATACCAAAAACTCGACTGCTCCCGATTCCTGCACACAACAGTAATACCACCAAATAATATCGAGCCAGTGAAGGATAGAGCAAAAAGATATGAAGCATGCTCGAATGCGCAACAAAAAGACCCATAAAATCATCACAAAATAGGGCTAAACAACCCCCCCACACTTAAATCCTTGCTTGTCCTCAAGCAACAATCACAACATCGAAAGAAAATCCACAAGCGATTCTTCTCACCAAGCAAACACCAACCAATCCAAGTCCTTCAAGATATCAATGTCCCCCAATCAAGTGTTCAAAGCTAAGATTTAAAAAAAAAATGCAACAACAAGGTGATACAACTCAATCCGATCAGACCCAATTCTCCGCTAAGGGTGAATTTCCTAATGCAATTTCCTTTATAATCATATCTCATTCCTTTTTCATGTTCTTTCATTTTTTCACATTACACTTCTCTATTTTTTTTTTTGGGTCAAGTTATTTTCGCTCTTAATAGATGGGCCAAAATTCACGAGATTGAACTTTTGGAGGTGATCCAAAATGTTCTCGTATGGTTTCCCATGCTCATAATGAAGCCATTAGAGGAGCAGAGACCCAGAGCTATCAAAAACTCAACAACCAACCAAACACTTCAACACAGAGAAGGATATTAGGAATTTGCACTGAAAACACTCCCCTTAGCATCTACCGGACAAATCACGTCAAAAGTTGCTCATCAGGGTGTTGCACCAAAACCTTAAACTAATTACACTTCATTGGGAACAAATCAATCATGAAAGACAAAGATAACAAACAACACAGACACAATCCAGAATCGCCAATGAACCACTATCAACATGCGATGCACTTAAAAACAAGCAAGAAAACAAGACAAGGGGACCATTCGCCCCAACACAAGAAAGCCCAAGAACACAACAAGAAAAACACCCACAGGAATTACAAATACCAACAAACACCCCCCCCACACTTAAAATCTGGCACTGTCCTCAGTGCAAACAAAAAGAGGGGTGAAAGAGGAAACTTCCCTAAATACCGATCCAGTGGTGAGTCTGTAGTGTCCCACGATGTCTGCCCAACTCTCATCCCTAGACAGGCAGTCTCCAACGCAACAACCTACACCAACAACAGAAGCAACAAAACACAACACAAACAAAACGAATGAAAAACGAAATAAGAAAAAAAAAAGCAAGAAAACATGGGTTTCCTCCCATGCAGCGCTAGTTTTTAAGTCGCCAGCCCGACTAAGAGAACCCCTTAACCAAAATCCGATTGAAGCTCCAGCTGCCTTAGCGCCCTTGTAAACACATCTTCTTGAATTGCAGCTGCGGGTCCTCCAAATGAGTCATCCATGCTCATATCCTGGGATGGCCCTCTATCCACACATCCAACGAAATTGAGTGACCCAACCTCATCAAGCTTCTCTTCCAATAGCAAAGCACACAGAAGGCCTTGCTCTTTATCATCTTCCTCTTGCAGCTTATCTAGGAGTTCTTGCTCAATCTCACTTTCATCTTGCAGGTTAGCATGAAATTCTTCCACGATCTCGTCCTCCTCCTGCGGCTTATTAAGGAATTCCTGCACAATATAGTCCTCATCCAAAGCATCAAATGTTTCAACATAAGAGCAAATTTGAATTAAGGGAGTGGGGGTAGTAGGTTTTTTTATCAAAAACTGAGAAAGTTACCGCTCTACCTGCCCCTACCATACTTACAGTTCCCGTACCCACATCGATGCGAGTATGGGTGGTAGCCATAAAGGGTCGGCCAAGTAGCACGAGATGCCCATTCTCGCCTCTAATCCCTTTTCCCACATCCAGGACAACAAAATCAGCCAAGACTCTAATCCCCCTCACGACCACCTCAACATCCTCAACAAAGCCTCGTGGGCTGCTAATGGAGCCATCAGCTAGCTCTATCTTAATATTCGTGCATTTCAGCTCTTTGTTTCCCAATTTCTCAAAAATATCAAGCGGCATCAAATTGACTGCCGCGCCCAAGTCAAGCATTCCCAAAACCTTTTCAACCCCACCTAAGCTAATATCAAAAATAAAGTTACCTGGATCTCCTTGCTTGGGTGGTGGTTGGTCTAGTGCAACAGTGACTGGTGGGAGTGGCTCACTGGGGCATTGGGTTGCCTTGATTGCTTGCACGGTTCTGCTTCTCCATTTTCCCGTGGTTATTGGGGCATTTTCCTTGATTACCGCCACGGCATGAGCTTAATGTGGCTGTTGGTCCTGGTTTGGGAACTTCCCAGTTGGCTGTTCTTGCTGCAACTGATTCAAGGCTCCTGTTAGTTGCCCAACTGTAGTCTCGAGGCGCTTGATGGTAGCACTCTGAGCCTCCATCGCCTGTTTGCTAGCTTGCATGAAAGCTTGCATCTGATCTTCAAATAAGGGGCCAGGAGGTTGGTGCTGCTGAGGTGGGTAGAGTTGCTGCGGTGATTGTTGTTGCTGATATGGTTGAGGGTAATGCTGCTGCTGAGGGAATGAGGGCTGTTGTTGAGATGGATAGAACTGCTGCTGGTTCTGATACCCCAATTGCTGTGGAGGTCGGGGGAACTGATTGCCTTGGTTAGATCCCGACCCTTGGCCAGGAGCTTGGTTCCTCCATCCCGAATTCTGCTCATTTCTCCAACCCGAGTTGGAGCTTTGTTGCCCTTGATTAAAGCTGGGCCCCTGTTCAAATTGAGTCCTCCCAGATAGCTCTGAGCAGCATAGACCTCTGCTCCTCCTTCAGGTGTGAAATCCCCCATGCGATGGCACGCGTTGGTTCCATGACCAAAATCGCCACATATGCCACATCCTTCTGCTGGTGGCGCGCGAACGGGTGGAGCCTCCACCTGGTTCATCGTGAGGTGCTGTACTTGCCTCATCAAGTCAGCTACCTGCTTCTGAAGCTCATTGTTTGGAGCTACTGCATTCGCTTCAACCCTCCTTCCCCTTACCGACTTTTGTTGAGAACTCGCGGCGAGTGTGTCGAAGATCTCTTTGAGCTCATTGGCTGTCTTTCGGGCAATGTTGCCCCCTGCGGTACTGTCCACCATAAACTGTGCCGTCTGAATCAATCCGTCATAGAAGAATTGCATCAACATGACAGGTGCTAACTGATGCTGTGGGCACTGGCGGAGGAGCTCTTGGAATCTCTCCCAAACCTCGTGGAGAGGCTCATCAGCTTCTTGCATGAAGTTCATTATCTGGTTCCTAATCTCCTGTGTCTTGTGATTAGGGTAGTACTTGAGCATGAACTTCTCGCACGCCTCTCCCCATGTGGTGATGGAGTTCGGCGGCAGGGACAGCAACCACGTTCTAGCCCGGTCCTTGAGTGCATAAGGTAAGCACTTGAGTCTCAACTGATCCTCGGTGAGCTCCAATAGAGGGAAGGTCTGCACTTGAGTGCAGAAGTCACAGATGAACTGTAAAGCGTCCTCACTTGGCATCCCATGAAAGAGCGGCAGCAGGTTTGAATCGTTGGGCTTCAGATTGTAATTCCGGACTGCTGTGGGAAGCACTATTGCTGAAGTGCTAGTGTTCCCAATGACCGGCCTGGAGAAATCCCCCATGTATTGGACATTCTGCTCCGCCATGGTTTCTTGGTGAGGATTGGGACGAACTTCTTCTTCTTCTTGCTCACGCCCTTCACCGTTCTCTAACGGGTCTTCTAAGTCAACTGAGCGTGAATCCTCAAAGTCTTCCAGAATGGGGTTGGAAGTGATTCTCTCTTCACAGTCTTCCTCTCGAAACTGTGATTCCACAAGGTTTCTCGAACTGGACTCGGACTCCTCCTCCAGGCTTGACAGGATCTCACGGGGTCGATGTATGTTGTCGTAGTAAGGTGCAAGCTTGCTCTTCAAACTTCTATGTCCTTGCATACACAACACGAACAAACAAATCAAACGCACCGGAGGGAGAAAATAACTGAGTTAAAAGAAAGAAATAAAATAAACACTGAAAACAAATGCAACACAATCAAATGCCTAAAGCCTTCCCCGGCAACGGCGCCAAAATTTGACTCATCCAAAAACACCTAGCGGATGGACTCGAATTTATACGAGGTCGTCCTAGGGCGGTAAGGTGACTCAAGTCATCTCTCAAGAAAGGCTTAGCAGGGCTTCGATCGTGCTACTCACAGGAAACAGGAAAGGAAACCTAAACACTCTAATCGGGTAGTTGGGTCTGACACTCTCTCTTTAAATCTAGGCGTAATTAAATAAAGCTTGTAAAATTATCTAATGCAGAATCAACAGAAAGCATATAAATCTATCTAGGCGAAAATAGGAAGCAGATTAAGAACGCAGGGAACTAATAAACCTAGGGTTCTAGCTAGCAATCTAGAAAGCATTAGATAATTCAATAAATCATAAACAACGATTATCTAGGCGAGAATAAAGAACAACTAATTCATCAAGTAAACTCGAAGCAACAATAATCTACGCAAAGGAAATAAACTAGTATTCAATCCAAAGAAAACATAAACTGAATTCTTACAGCGAGAACAATCCGAAACTTCAATCCGATGTAATGAAAACTAACATGATCTTCAATCTACAAGCCAAAAGATGTTTGTTGATGGTTTAACTACTCTAAAACTAAGAGAAAACAAGTGGAAATCGCCTAGGAGGCTGCTGGGGTCGAGAATGGGGTGAAAACCCTAAGGATCAGCTTTTATATGGTAAGAAAAACGTAACTGCCTTCGCTGATCTTCCACAGAAATTCACGGTGCGCGCCGTGGGGCGGCGGCCGGTGTCGAGGACGGCGGCCGCCGTGAGCTCTGCTCCAAAAAAGCTCCGAAACGATACCAAAAACTCGACTGCTCCCGATTCCTGCACACAACAGTAATACCACCAAATAATATCGAGCAAGTGAAGGATAGAGCAAAAAGATATGAAGCATGCTCGAATGCACAACAAAAAGACCCATAAAATCATCACAAAATAGGGCTAAACAGGACGGAGCTCGCCAGCGGAATCAAGCAGGGCAGAGGAATCCAAATGCCAGCGTAGCGGAGTCGATTACCAGAGGAATCGAAGCGCCAGAGTCCAGCCAGAGGAATCCTTCCGCCAGAGGAATCGTCCCGCCAGAGGAATCCTCCCGCCAGAGGAATCCTTCCGCCAGAGAAATCCTTCCGCCAAAGGAATCCTCCCGCCAGAGGAATCCCGGTTTTCCAGAGCAGAGGAGCAGAGCGTACAGAGCTGGTTTTCTCGCTAGGGTTATTTTAGCTTGTTGAGCAAGTTATTAGTTTCCTTGTTTTACGATTATGCCATTCTTTAAATTAGGGTTTTAGTTTGCCGATATATATGGCGGCTGTATGGAACGAAAGAACAACTTTGATGATATATGAAATTTGTGAGATTATTCTCTCATGAGAACTTCGAGTTCTTCCTGGATTTTGCCCAAGCAAATCCAACCTATCGGCGTATCGGCGGGTTCATCATCCCTCGTCGTGTGTCATTCATCGTCCCCGAGTTGCTGTGTCAACTGCACGTTGGGGTTTAGGGATTCATTCGCCTAAATCATTTTGTGGGTTAGATTCAGAGGTTTTGGGATTTCCATCTTCTATCTGTCTTTAATTTTATCATATCGTTCATCGTCTCCGAGTTACTGTATCAATCGTGCGTTGGGGTTTAGGGATCCGTTCTCTAGATCATTTCGTAGATTAGATTCAGGGGTTTTGGGACAATATTCCATAATTTATCTTTAATTCAATTCTCGATTCCAGATCAAGAGATCTAGCAATCTTTTGTTCATATCATACCCTGACCCACACCTCACCCACAACCACGACCGCTACCACAAAAATTAACTCCATTGTCCAATTCGACATATAATATATCTGGAGGCAGCTAAATACAAGATGCCCAATACTTGAAGAATTCAACACATGTAATGTTGTTTTACTTGATAGTGTTTGTGAGATTTTGTGTTATGAATCAATAACAAATTGGATCGCAATTGTTGAAATGGAAAATTTAAATCCCTAACAACTGACACAAAGATTCACGTGGTTTGATTCGTGATGAATCTATGTCAACGAGCAAGTAAACTAAAATCCTCTATGAATCAACGATGATAAATAACTACAATAGCAGATTACAATATGCAACAATGAAGTACATAAGTATTTTAACAACATGAATTAATCGTTTCTATCCAGCTGCTATATCACTTCTTATTTTCACGCTCTCTCTCTTTCTTTAGATTTTATCCTCTTATATATACAATGGAGAGTATGAATCTAAACAAGATACAAATCACGATACATTCACATAGCTAGCCCAACGTAAAATAAGAAAAATAGTTGCCGCATAAGTCTCCCCACACTGTCGATTAACAGCTGAAATGTTGAGCTGAGCTGAGCTGGGACATTCAGCTAAGCTGAAAACTATTAGCTAAGCAGATCAACCATACACACAAAAGGTTTGGCTCGGCCGTAGACCACCATCGGTAAGGCTGATCTGACATAAGCTGAAATTCCTTAGCTGTGTGGATCAGTTTTAGCACCAACATGATAGTAAGCTAAAGTTTACTTCGCAGCTGACTTCCACAACTCATGTTAATGTAGTCCCATATCTCTTTAACCGCGTAGATATGCAATTAACTATCAACAACCTCTACCTTGATTGCATAACTTCTTTGTTTAGACTCTATGCCTCTTAGTCCCATTACAAGACTCCACTTTCTTTACACAACTTAACTTTAAGCTGATAATAACTCAAGACAATACCTAAACTTTGATGTACTGGCAAAGGTTTGGTTAACATATCAATTGCATTCTCCAAAGTTGAAATTTTCAACACCTTCATTTCTCCTTTCTCAACAATATCTCTCACAAAATACATTCTCACATCTATGTGTTTAGACCTATTGTGAAATATTTGATGTTTCACAAAATGATTTGCACTCTAATTGTCACAAATATTGTACTCCCTCCATCCCATATATATATTCCCGCCGTCCATGAAGCATGACCTAGTTTTTTTCGGCACATAAATTAAGAAATTTGTATTTTGTGTGTTAAGTGTGGTAGGTGAAAAAGTGAAAAAGTGAATAAAGAGTAAATTTTTTGCCATTTTTAAAAACAGGTCAAGCTTCGTGGGATAAACTAAAAAGGAAACTGAGTCATGCTTCGTGGGACGAAAGGAGTATATATAATATTAATTATTAATTCGGATGTTCGTCGTGCATTGTACGGATGGACGTACGTACTAGTTAATCTTAATGATACAATAACTATTAATCTTACTTTTATTAATCAATCTATTTCAAACATGAAAACCAAATAAGTGATTAAATGATTGATCAACTGAAATCTCCGGTCATAATTGTGTAATTCGAAGGCGTAGCCAAAACTTGAGAACACAAACCTGTGATATATGATCAAAGATTGTGTAAGGAAAAACTAAAACATGTCAGCCAATCATATCCATACATACACTGTGCCTACAATCAATTAATAGCAAGATGAAGAAAACGAACACGACGGAAATCTCTCAAGCGCTTGAAGCGCCTCCTTCATGGATGGTCTCTTTTGCGGCACCGGTGAGATGCAGCTGTACCCTAATTTAAGTAACGCCAACAACTCCTCCTCCTTCCCCTCCATGTCTGCGCGGATCGCCGCATCGGCCATCCTCGACACTTTCCCTTTGTCCTCGTCGGACGAGATGGAGCTGCCTGCGACGGCCAGGGCAGGACCCGCCTCATCGGATGCTATGACTTTACCCGTTACTAATTCTAGTAACACCACCCCGAACGAGTACACGTCCCATTTCGGGGTGGGCTTGAGGCTCCGGAGCGACTCGGGCGCATGGTAAGGCGACACGCCCATTATGCTCGGGCTCGGGCTGGGGGTGGCCCCGCTGGCAGCATAGTCCTGGAAGCTGTCCCGCGAGGCCGTGGAGCGCTTGCTGCCGAAGTTCCGAGCGGAGCTGCCGGCGGCCTTGGAGCTGCCGTTGTCGCACGTGACGAGGCGCTGGAGTCCGAAATCCCCGATTTTGGGCTCCATGTCCCAGCCCAGTAAGATATTGGTGGGCTTGAGATTGCCGTGCACGTGCTTCTTCTCGTGGATGTAGCACAGCCCGCGGGCCACGCCTTTGGCTATCTTGAGCCGCATTTCCCAAGGTAAAGGGCAAGGTGAGGAGCCAGCTTTCCCTGCACACAATTACACACCACAGCCGCAGGTTAGCAGTAGCACGAACCAAAATACATCCTAATCACAAACATTGAATTTAATTTCCACGAATAATCTGCGATTCATATTTCAAATCGAGCCAAATAAAAATCTAGAAGGTACAATTATAAATTATAAATGTAGAATGATAATTCAATTGTTTTCACTTTTTTTTTTGGGATCTAAATCACAGATTATATATTCTATAAAGTGCGTGGATAAATATTTTTGCAAATTGCCCAAAATTAAGAAATTCCCGTTAAATCGAAATCCAGGTGGCATCGATACTTTTAGAAACCTCCATCGCCACGACAATTTCAATTTAACAGAAATCTTAATTACAGAAATTTTGGAAATCACAGCTTTATATCCGAAAAATCAGTAATAGTTATGAATTTACAAAGAATTAATCCATTTTTATTATTAGATAATAACAGCTATCATGCGCGGTGGCGGAGGATAAGATGTAGTAAAAGTCGTGCGCTAGAAGACGGAGCTGACTACCAAATGAAGTGGTGGTGTGGCTGCAGCAGCAGAAGAGAAAAGAGAAGCATTAAATACAATAAGTTTCAGTTACAACTACTCCACCGCTCCAATTCAGTCTGCACACGTTACCAAAATACTTGATTGCATATCTCTCTGACCCCAAACTCGTACACAAAATAATTCAACTCATAACTTCACATTTTCAGCTATTCAACTAACAATCTAAACTTTCATCAGAACTTGCGACAAATTCAATTCAATTCAATCTCAAAATTAAACAAGAATTCAATTTGAACGAAATTTGGAAAAAAATTGAACGAAACTAAAATTTTGGAACTTACTGTAACGGGCGTTAGCGAGGCTAGCGTTGGGAACGAATTCGTAGATGATGAGCTTCTCCTCGACGCCCCAATAGAAGCCTCGGATCCGAACCAGGTTCGGATGCACCAGCTTTGCGATGATCCGAACCTGGTTGTGGAAATCCCTAAACCTCTCGACGCCGCTCTCCCCGACGCGCCGCACCGCCAGCGTCGTCCCGTCCTCCAAAACCGCCTTGTACATTATGCTGGAGCCCGACGCCCCCAGGATGTATGCCGACGCCTTTAGCAGCGTCTCCAGCTCCAGCTCCTTCTCCCCGTCCACCGTCACCAGCGCCCCGCTCTTCTGATGCTGCGGCGGCGCCGCGTTTTCCTCGGAGCTCGCGGACTCCGAGGTTGCTGCCTCGCCAGCAGCGCCGTCGTCGTGATGGCGCTGCTTGTTGAGACAGGTCCAGCCGCGGAGCCAGTTGTGTTCCTCCTCCGAGGAGGAGGACTCGGACGACGCCGCCGCCCAGTCAAACTCTGCGGCACTTTCCGCGGTCTTTTTCGCGGCTTTTTTCCTTTTCCTTTTGTACACGTACGCGAATATGGCCAATAAAACCGCGATTCCCGCCACGTCTCCGGCCACGATTCCCAAAATCGTTCCCGTCCGCAGCCCGCTCGCTTTCGCTTGCGGCGGGCTGCCGGCGGCGGCTGTGGCGGGGCTGGAAGTGATGGTTTTCGGAATGGCAGCGATCGCCGGCGGAGATTCCGGCACTGAAGCGTTAGGTATGGCTGCTGCGGAAGACGGAATCGGGCAGAGGTTTCTTAACGGCTTGCCGCACAAGTTACCGTTGCCGGAGTAGGATTCCGTCACTTGATTGGAGAAGAGATCGGAATCTGGAATTGGACCGGTTAGGTCGTTCGAGGAGAGATCGATGGTTGCGTTTACGGGGATTCCGGCGGCGAATCCCGGCGGAATTTTGCCGGAGATCCTGTTGAAGGAGACGTTCAGGTATTCCAGATTGGCGCCGCCGAAATTCTCCGGCAGCGAGCCGTTGATCAAATTCGAAGACAGATCTAAGAATCGAACCGAGCTGAATCCGCCGGGAATTTCGCCGGAGAAGTAATTGCTCCGCAAGGAAACAGCCGTTAAGTTACGGAGAGCTGAGAGATTCGCTGGGAGGTTGCCGGCTAGGGCATTGTCGGAGAGGTTCAGAACTCGGAGAAATTGCAGGTTCCCGAGGAGCGGTGGCAGCTCGCCGGAGATCAAATTGTTGGAGAAATCGAGGCTCTGAAGCTCGGAGATGGCGGCGAAGAGGGAGGCTGGGATGGAGCCGTTGATGGAATTGTTGGCGAGATTAAGAGTTCGGAGGTGAGGGATGGCTCCGAGCGTGGAAGGGATTGATCCGAGAAGGCCGGAATTAGGGAGCGAGAGGGCCGTGACTCGGAAATAGGCGTCGGCGGAGCCCGGAGTGCCGCAAGAGACTCCATTCCACGAGCACGGCGTGGCGTCGCTGTAATTCCAGCTCTGCAAAACCCCGAAAGGATCGCTGAGAACGTTGTACTTGAACGACAGCAGCGCCACGCCGTCGCTGCTCAGCCCGAACGACTCGGCCCGAATGAGAAGCACCGTCGCGAGAATCCTCCACCGCCACAGACGGAGGAGCTCAGGGTCAACAGAGCTCATGGTGTCATCAGCTGTTGCGGCATCTCTAATTTTCGAGACAGAAGAGAGAGAGTGAGGTGGCAAACGAACTGAGATTTATGGCATACAAAGAGAAGGGACCACGTGAGAGGAGGTGAAAAATAACATTTACAAAAAATTAGGCATATTTATTAAGAGTAAAATATACTCACGCGATCCCATGAAGTAAGACCAAGTTCTTTTCAGAACGGAAATTAAGAAATTTGTATTTTTTGTGTTAAGTGTGGTAGATGAAAAAGTGAAAAGGTTAATAAAGAGTAAATTTTTTGCTACTTTTAGAAACTGATCTTGCTTCGTGAGACAAATCAAAACGAAAACTTGGCCTTCCTTCATGGGACGGAGGGAGTAATTCGAATTTTTATTCTATGATAATTTTCTAATTTCGATTTATATTAGTCTATTCGTACCAATTTTTGGTATCCATATTTTTTTTAATGTGTCCTACATTTTGATATCTATTTTTATTTTTAGTAAAAGTAGGTGTGACATTTATTTCACTTTAATTATTTTGACACTCTCACAAAAAATGAGACATTTATTCCACTAATAATACATTCAATCACTTTATTAAAACTCGTATCACTCTATTCTAAAAAAAAAAAAAACTCGTATCAACTCTCAAATGAATACTAAACTGGAACGCATGGAGTATTATAAATATTGCTTGTACTTATTCTGGCTAAATATTATTGGAGCTACCATGTCGAAGTCAACTCACATAATTTATGTCATCGAGCTACCATGTCATTATTATTTTAGATGAAAATCTCAATCTTAATAAAGTTACAACAAAATTATTAAAAAATATAAAGTTACAACAATTGTAAAATTTCTAAATACTTGTACTAATTTTAAAATTTGTGTGTAAAATCAAAAATTAATCAAAATTAGTTTATTTAAACGATAATATCATATTTATATTAATTATAAATTCAAGTAAAAAAATTACCATGGGTCAAAGTTCAACTTTTTTTTCAAGAATAATCTAAAAGTAAATAAAGAAAAATGGGAAGAGGCACAGCTCACCAGAAAACAAACTTTCTCACCAAAAATGTTCTGTTTCGGACGTTGATGATGGCATTAATTAATGGTGGGGATAAAAAAAGGACTGAATAAAATGGATAGTTAATTAACGCTGTTCTTTATGATATGACACTAATTGGAAAAAGGGGAGATCTTGTTGTTGTATATTTTAGTTGCGAAATCAGAGATGAATGTGGGAGGAATAGCATCTTTGCTACATGACACTAAGATGGAGTCAAGAATTCTTCCCTCACAAATAATACTAATTATTGTATATTGACTTTTCCAAAAGGGATCCAACTTGTAGATTATTGGTTTCGTTTCTGTCTTATGTTTCCTTTTATAACATGGGATGTCATATTACAACAACACTAGAATGTGTTGCATTATTATTATAAATATCTGCACCACAAAATAGATCTTGATTGAATGTTCCAATTAACAAGAGCACCCTAATAACTTCACTCAAGGAATGAATTTTTCCCTTACTCGTAATAAGATTAGCTTCGAACAAAATGGTAAACGAATCAAAAACTATTTTTTATTCGATCAAATATTCAATTCAAAATTTTGATATTTATCCCTTACTCGTAATAAGATTAGCTTCGAATAAAATGATAAACGAATCAAATATTTTTTGTTCGATCAAATAATCAATTCAAAATTTTAAAATTTATATTCGAAATTAATCGATTGAAATTGGAATATAAACACTCGATTCGATTATTCAAATACAAATATGAAATTGTGATATTCGATTATATTTAAAAATTTAAAAATTATGTATTATGTATATATAGGGGTAGTACCAATGAGATTGCTATTTTTTGTGAGACCATGAGTATAATTAATGATATATATATATATATATATATAGGGGAAGACTAAAATAAGAACGCTTATTAAAATATAAATTAAGAACCATTTTCAGCCCTTAGATCATCAAGATCTACGGTTGATTCATCACCTTGTTGGATATATTCATGGTCACGAGTTCGAATCTCAAAGGTAGCAAAAAATTATTTTTTCGATATTCATACCTTTATACAGTTTATTCATGCGTGTTATACATAAAATTCATGCATTTTTGCTGGTTTGTAATTCTTAAAATAAGGGTGGTTTATTGAATATAGGAGTGGGCTAAAATAAAAATACATTTTAGAACATAAACTAGGAACTATTTTCAGCTTTATATCATCAAGATCTAAGGTTGATTCATCACCTTGCTAGATAAATTCATGGTCTCGAATTCGAATCTCATAGGTAGCAAAAAAATTATTTTTCGCAATTCATACATTTACAGAGCCAATTCATACGCTCTACACAGAATTCATACATTTTATCTAGTTCGCATTGTATATATTAAAAAATGTTTATATTGTAGCTCTCCTCTATATATATATGTAATATCGAAGATATTATATTTGACATGATGAGCGTAACGGTAGAGTTAAGGATCTCACTTTGAAAATGAGTTGGATTTTCGGGCAAGACGGGATACAAAATTTTCTAGATCATAAGATTAAGTTTGTGTGAAAATTAGTAATACTCTAACATTGATGACTTATAATGTATAGTCGATCGACAAATTCAGTACCCAATCGACCGTTGGTCCACTAGTGGACTAGCCGGTCAACCAGTTAATGGAGTTAGCCAATTGACCAATTAGTTTATTAGCTAGCGATAGTCGTTCACCTAATGGATAAATCTGTCGACAAAATACATTTCCAACAATTACTGTGAAAGTGTATAATTTTCACGCAAATTTTATCACATCCAATAACATTTTTGTTATTTCACTTAAATATGAATGTTTTTTTTACATCTTTTTATAACATATCCACGGTGAAGAGTGGGTTGTTTCACTCATCACCACATTAAATTTTACCTAGTTCCACTTTACATGAAAAATGATTTAGTTGGTGGGTAAATTTTGATCCTTAGATTGTTGATTGGTGTAGTGTCGGCTGCAATACAAGCATGTCATACTTTGTGTTTCGATTTTCTTTTCAATTATTGGAACTACATGGTATCTACCACTTTCGTGTTTCACTTGATTGAAATGACCATTTTTTTCCCACAAATTAAATGCCCCCTGCAGAAAGGAGCCAAATTATTTTCATTTTTAGTCATGATTTCACGTTTTGTTTTTATGTTTGAAAATGTGAGAATCTTGTTTTGTGATTTTCGGTTTGGTGTTAGACATACCCTACATGGATTGTAAAGATGTATTCTCAAATTTATTGGACGGCCCACTACAAAAATCAACGTAAATAGCAATGAATTTTTTTTATAGCTAAACAGTTTTAATAACGAATCAAAAATGGACGTTGTCCATTTAAAAAACGCATGTCGCTAAAAATCTAATGAGGGAACACATATCCGTCATTGATGTTAGCTACGGACTTACAACGGAAATATTCCTCGGGGAGTTTGTGGTTAAAATCTTCTTAGTCATTTAGCAACAAAATTAGCTATGGATATTTCCGTTGCTAAATGGTTACAAAATAATCCGCAGCTAGTTCATCGGTAGATGAATCAGATGTCCTAATTTTTTTTTCCGACGATTTAATTTTAGCTACGAAAAAGTTTGTAGCTAATCCGTCGTTAAATTGGTGGAATTCATATAACTTTCGTAGCACCATAAGAATCGAACATTTCTATATATAATAATGCATATTTGTGACAATGCTTTTTTTTTTATTTTAAATCTTGGGAAGTGTTACAATCAAATGTGTATTAGATAAACCCTTTCTCGCATACAATAGCTTGCAAATCACATGAAATAAGTAAATAACACTTAAAAACTAGGTACAATATAAGGTACTTAATGTGTGATAGAGCATTTATATAGTAGCAATATATATTTTTTATGACAATTATACAAAAATAAATGATTCAAATTAATTTGTTTATAATAAGATAGAAAATTCTTGTATTTGGACTTTAGTACGGAAAACACCACAAAAAAGTTTAATGCATCTGTCAATTTAAATGAAGTACGAAGCCAAAAGGCCGGTATTTTTGGGAGACTTTGCTAATTTATTTTCTTTGCCGATTCATTCTCCGACAAAAAACGTGAAACATTCCACTCAAATAAAATAAAATAAAAATTAAAAAAAACATTGCAGTATGTCTATATTCATGTTATTTTATAGTGTTTCTTTATCTCCAAAATGAACAATTTTTATCTAATGAGCCTTTTGCAAAGTCCTTATCTTGTTCTTTTCTGCTTTCTGATAGATTCTTAAGAATAAGTTCTTGTTCTCCCAAAAATCTCAATCTTTCATTATTACTTTTATATGATTCTATATCTTATATGTAGACCATCCTACTAACTAACAACATTGATATATAATGAGAAAATTAAAATTCGAAGTATCTATTATACTTTTACTAAATGAAAATTTTACAGACGACAAGACATTAATTTATCGTCGAAAAGATTTTAAAAGTTACATATAACTATTTTTTTCGTAATAAGTAGTGGAAATCATTTTCAATCAACGTGGTATCTATTTCATTTGTACTAAATGAAAATTTTACAGACGACAAGATATTAATTTACAATTGAAAATATTTCTAAAAGTTACATATAACTATTTTTGGTAATAGTGGAAATCATTTTCAATCAGTGCGGTATCTATTTTACTTCTACTTAAATGAAAATTTTACGGACGACAAGATATTAATTTACAGTTGAAAATATTTATAATAGTTACATATAACTATTTTTTGTAATAAGTAGTGGAAATCATTTTCAATCAACGGGGTATCTATTTTACTTTTACTAAATGAAAATTTTGCAGACATGATATCAACAGTCGGAAATATTTCTTAAAGTTATATTTAACTATTTTTCTTAATAAGTAGCATAAATAATTTTCAATCAGTGTGTTTTTCTGAATAGTTATTTATGCTGCAGCAGAAACATAAAATTTATAGGCGAATACATTCGTTAATTCAAAGAATACCGAAAAGATGTGCATATTAGAGTGTAATGATATTAATTTAAAATAAATATCTGAAGAACATACGAAGGAGGCAAACCTTAATTAATTTATTAGAAACCATTTACATAAATAAATCTCATATATATAAACGAATTATAGTCCATAAACTGAGGCAAAATAAATAAATAAATAAAAAGCTTATTAACTAAAATAACAAATAATTAAAATAAGTCGTATATTATTCGCCAACGCTACCCACATAACAACAAAACTAACTAAAAACACCATATCCATATTTTTTTCATCCATTTTATTCCTAATACATCATATTTTTCTATTTATTCAATCTTAATTAATTTACTCAATAGCCTCAACCAGATCATCTACTTCATTTGGCTTGTGGCAGCTTTATGTTTATTCATTTATTTTTCTAAATGAGCATCAATCTCAATAGTAAAAGTATATGAAATTTCCAGCTTGAAAGGAATATTACGATTAACAATTGGGATTAGTGATGACTAATTCTTCATCTATTTCCTCAGATTCCATTAAAGAAGATAAAGGGAAAAAGAAGGTCTGTCTTTTTTTTATGAGGATTTCCTTTTCAAGTCAGAAAAAATTTCACCATGTTTCACTCTCTCCTTTTTCAGCTGTGCCCATCTCAAAAGAAAAAGGTAATTATGAGGGAGTTTGTGTGGATTGCAAAAGAGGAATACTTGAAAGTTCACTCCACTAAGCAATGCACACTTTTTTAATATCGAGATAAATACAAACAAAATGCAATAGTAAAGTATTAAATTATCTATAAAATATTCTTGCTGAAAAAAATGCGTCAGTGGTGGCCTTGTAACCGTTATTTAGGAAGGTGAACTATCTGTTGTGGGGATATCAAAATTTTGTAGCTATACATATTTTTGATTTGTTTTTGTTTTTTTGTTTTTTTTTTTTTTTTTTTTTTTTTGTAGATGAAAATCTATGTAATTGCTTTTTTTGTTTGTCATGTTAGTGAGATGCATCCAAAATAGTTATTCAGATGTGGAGAACAAAGGAACCAAGAAAGGGTTGAGAGTAAATGGGTTTCATGATCACAAGTTGCTCTTGATAAATTCATGTCAAGGAAAATAAAAATGAAAGCATATACTCCATCCGTCTCTGAAATAAGTTCATATTATTCTTTTTTGGGACGTCCTTCAAATAAGTTCCTATTTTTTTTCTTTCCATTTTTGGACAACTACTCCACCACTAATAATACTTTATTTATTCTTACTTTTCACTTTTTCAACACTTTTTCACATTTTCACCACTCCCAATACTAATTATAACATATTTTTCTCCACTATCAATACACTTTACCACTTTTCCTTAAAACTCGTGCCGTCCCCAAAGAGGAATTTATTTTGGGGACGGAGGGAGTATATACTTGCTCATTCTTTAGAAAATATGAGCTAGTCTAATATTTCAAGTTTCAAATTTGATATTTGGTGATTTTAAATTTTTTAAGGAAATTTTAGCTTTGGAATAACTGCGCCAAAGTATATATTTATGAGATATAAATTAATAAATGTTGATATTTTATCTTTTATCATGTTAATAAACTTCTCTATTTTATCTAGTTTGATTGGGTAATCAAGAGACGTACTATTGGAGAATTTGAATAGATCATCATAAAATTACCGCTACTGGAAATTTGACATAGTATAACTTAATAGTACTCTTTAAGATCTTACTTGCTTTGTGATTGGTTTCAATTTTACACGAATTGTTGTCATTTCTTTCGTATTTTATTTGTTAATGTGTGTTTGTGCCCTAGTGTTAAAATTTACGATGATTTGAAATTATGCTGTATTCCCAATGTCCCGACTATTTGAGACCTTTTTTTTATACGAGAATTAAGAAAATGGTGTTTTGTGTTTAGAAAAGTGAAAATGTGAATAAAGGGTAAAACTTTTGCCAAATAAGGAAATGCCTCAAGATAGGTGGGACATCCAAAATGAAAAGTGTCTCAAAATAGGTGGGACGGAGGGATTAGTTTTGATGTGATTTTAGGGATAATCAAAGGAAATTGGAGAAAAGATAGGTTGAAGTACAATTTGATAAGAGTCCGTTGGCGCAAATGACAATTGAATCGGATCTCAAACGAGGAAGAACAAAATCGAGAAAGTCAGCTGCGCAGTGCACCCATGGCCGCAGGGGTGACCTTTACCATAAGCTCTTCTGTCCAGAGGCACCCACCTCCCCCCTCCCCCGACTGTGGGCATGACCGCGGGCCTCATCGAGTTCTCCCCCACATTTATACACTGCGGTCACAACCGTGACCGAGGGAAAAAAACGGAATTTTAAGTTTTGTGGGTCCCAGACACGAATTTCATCCTCACACAATATATACCTTCAAATTTTGTGGTGAAATGAACTCATTCAACATATTTCAAACCCTGACCTCCATTACTATACCCAATTACCAAGATTGAAGAGCATTGAAGAAGAGAGAAGAAAAAAGGAAGGATTGAAGAAAGCAAGATTGAAATAGTTGTCACTCTAGTTTCTCCTTTGATTATGTGTTCTTTTGATTTAGGTACTATGTTTGTGACTATGTTTGCTAAGGGGGGTGTATTCATTCCGGATTTTTATAGATTTCTGCAGACTTTTAAAATTCGGGTGTATTAGTTCAAGACTTTTAAAAGTCTTTTAAAATTCGGGTGTATTAGTTCAAGACTTTTAAAAGTCTATACAAATCTGTGTGTATTCGTTAATCCATGGACTTTAAAGTTTGAATGACTTTCATTGATTTCGTTAAAAAAATAGGCATGAACAAATCCGAACACAGACCACGAGAATTCACAAATCTTGCAAATTTCCCGCGCTCGCTGGGTGCCAACGCCCGTGGCCAAAAAGCCAGCGCTCGCTGTCAAGGATTCCAACGATCGCTGGGGAGCCACGGTCGCTGAGCTTGAGAGATAACATCTGAAAGTGGCCTCCTCTCTCTGTCATGTTTTATACTTCGTATATGACTCTCTTTTTTAAAATGGTGCAGTAACTAAACAAGGTTAATTATTTAAGCAGGAGCCCACCACTGTCATGTATTATAAGTGAGATTCCAGCTGCATGTATTGGGTCAAATCAAAAATCATATAGCAACTGTTTCAAAATTGATTACCTTTGCTCCCTTTTTCCTTGAAGCCAGCGGTCGCTCATCCTCAGCGAGCGCTGGGTCTCAAACACTCGCGTGAACCCAGCGCTCGCGGGGGCTTGCAGAGCTCGCGAGATCTCCACGCTCGCTGGTTTTGTGGATTTCAACTCTGAAAAAATCACGACAAATTCTTGCTAATTCATTAAAAATCCGATCAAGAATTCATTCAAAATCATAAAGAATCCGTGAGAATTCTATAGACTTTTAAAATCAACGGACTTTTAAAATCTACATAAGTCTTGAACTAATACACCCCCCTAAATCTCCATTGATTTAGGGAGTAGATTAGGTGGATTTGTAATGAATTGACATCAATACTTATTTATATTTTGATTGAGTATTATTATCTCTTTAATCCTATATTTATTGCTTGTATGAATGGTTGCCATCATTTCTGTGCATTTTCAATATGTTTGTTTGAATTGGGTAAGAATAATCTACATTAGATAAGGAGCTTAAAGGATGTCATCTCAATAAACCGGGAGGTTGAGAGTTTAAGTGAGGGTGTTTGCTGATCTTTGGTGCTTTTTGGAGTTATAGGTTAGAAATTGAATGGGGATGATAATTATGACCCGTAAGCTACCGTTTTAGTCATCCATGAAGGGGCTAAGGCTAGGTTCGAGATCACCCTATATATATAAGCCATATCAAGATTGTATTAATTGAGATTGAAATCTATTACTAATCCATTGGTGTTTAATGTCTAGATCACATTTACATTCCATTACTTATAGGTTTTTTGTTTGATTTTAATTGTCATTTTCATTGTTTAAGTAATTGATCACTAATTTCTTAGCAATAAAATACCGCAACTAACACAGTGCAATTGTAGCAAATAATCAGGAACCAAGTATCGTATCCACATGGACTATTATAAGGAAAATACCCTAAGTAATCCTAATAATTCTCTAGCAATATTCAGGCAAGAACACAAATAAGAGGTGAGAAATAAAAATACCGGATTCAAATAAAATAAATAAATAAAAAGAAATAAAACAGATAAATAAAATACTGATCCTAGGGATGTAATTTCATTAATCAAATTCACATAATTAACCTACTAATCCAATTTACTAGTTTAATCCAGTTATGATGAGAGATCACGCATTTAATCAAATACTCTCGTCAGAGCAGCAAAGATCGTAGATTAATAAATTATCTATATCCGTCAGGTCTCAAGATAATCTACTAACTTCCAATAGCTCCTAAGAATAGCTCCCTATGATCCACCTATCTCCCTTAGATCTCAAGGTTAAAATCAAATCATACATTCCTGAATCCGCTAAACAGTTATCTCCGTCAGGTATCAAATCGAATACCTATACATGCAAACTATTGATCAGATAATTCACAAGAATTCAAGCACCAGGAATTATGAATCATAAACTGGAAGGCAAAAAGGTATCAATAAATCAATCACATAAATCTAATTAACTATTTACAAACCCTAGAATCAGATAAACGAACTAGCTAGACATCAGGAAATAAATAAAAAACATAATAAATAAGAAACCAATAAAAATAAATAAACTTGATAACCCCCGGAAAGAAATCTGAACAACAGCTTGAATGTTGAATTATTCAATCTTGCAGGAAAATAAATCTAATCTATGAAAGTTATAAAATTCTAGTCTAAAACTAAAAAAATATGAAAAGAGGAAGAAGAGGGATGAAAAGAGGTAAAGAGATGTGTCTAATAGGCCAGGAAAAGGACCTATATATAGGCACATGAGATAAATACAGTACAGAACTCAAAAACACTGATAAAATCCGAAAATCCCAAAAATTGCCGAAAATTCAGAAATTCCTGTCGGACACTATTCACTACTACGCGCGACTTTCTTGTTCTGGCCATATCTTTCTCGTCCGTACTCGGATTTGCGAACCGTTTGTGTTGGGAAATAAAAGAATATCCAATCTTATGTTTTGATGATACCAAAATCACTAAACGACACATTCTAGCTAATGGTGGTTTAAGTTTCTTGGATAGCTAGACTGGAGTGAAAACAAGATAACTGAAGATGTCATCTCGACTAAAGACTTGCTCAACAGAAGGATGCACACAAGTCCAGAACACATCCATAGATGCAGACTCAACTAAAAGCTCCTAACTGAAAATGAATGCATCAAGAATGACTGAAGAAAGAAAGGACACATGAATAACTTCCAAGACCCGCCGCAGATAATAAAGAAGTCAGAAGCATTGACTTTAAAAGAAGATGTCCTTGTACCTGAGCCAGATTAAAGACGTTATCTTCCAACGGTAGGATTTGAAGAAGAAGATCTCCACCAACGGATCTATTCCTCAGAGATGCCTATAAATAGCTCAGAAGAACTCTCAAGAAAGGGTGAGAGAGTAGAGAGAGAAGAGAGGATTCCGATTCAATCCTCAATGCCGAAGGTACATCAGAATATCAAATATAGCTTAAAACTCCTTAAGCATTGAATCGATGAAGAGAGGATCTAAATGTTGTGAAATCAGTTTTACTGATTACCTAAACTCTCTTGTTGTAACTAAGATTTTCACTTAGATAAATCATTAGCTTAGTTACTGATTACTTGAGATTCTGTACTCAGTAATCCTAGTTGGTATATTACAATATCCATTTTCAAATGAGCGAGAAGAGTGTTTGTCATCGAGCTTGAGACTTAGACCAAGCTTAGTGGTTGTTTAGTACCAGTAAACTAAACACCTAGGTTCCTTAGCACCCGCAAGCTAAGTGTGTAAATTCAACTCTATGAGTTGGTTGCTGTAAGGAGTTTCCTTTCAGTATTGGTTGCTTTGCACCCGTAAGCATTGCAGATAGGTTTGCGTTGCACCCGTAAGTATCGTGGTCAGGTTTGCTGTGCACCCGTAAGCACTAGCAAGTGATTGTCAAACTAATCATCTGGCCGTGGATGTAGGAACGTTGTTTTCCGAACCACGTAAAAATCCATTGTGTTCTTACTTATTTTATATTCAGTACTTGCGCATAACTCTGTTTCTCTAATACTAATTAACTGAAAAGAGTAACTAAGGGATTCTCTGTGAAGAAAATCTTTCAAGGCTATTTCACTAAGTTTAATATTCCGCTGCTAGAGTTATATGTTTAAATGAACAATCTTTTGATAGTCAGTTAAACAAGTAACTCTACTCTGTTTTACTTACGATTGAAGCCTTACTTGGACTGAAGTTAATTGACCAGATCAATTAACTGAAGTCACCCACTGAACCTTCGTTTCAGTATCAGTCGCCACCCCTTGTCATCTGAAGCGAGCATTTTCAAATCAGTCAAACTGTCTTTCAGAACAAAGGTGTTGGTTTTAAGTAACCTTATTTTCGAAAATAGCCTACAGGTGTATTTCCCCCCATACACCTGTCCTTTCAACCCTCAAGGGACCCAACAATTGGTATCAGAGCAGGTTGTTCGAAAGAACAATTTGGGTTGATCAAGTTCTACTGAACTAGATCCTGTTCAAAAGGGTTGCTAAAAGATTTCAAAAGTTTTCAAAACTTTTTACAAAACTCTTCTTATGTTCTATGTGCTCTTATTTGTCTATGATCTTTGCTTATGCCATTGTCTCTAATCCGCTCTTCCAGCTCTCTCTCTCTCTCTATGAGATCGACTCAACGACTAAAGTCAAGAAGAAAGTCGATTCACACTGATGACCAAATCAGTCATCAGAAAGAAATCTGTGCTTTAAATTTTTTATTTTTTATTTGGATTTCTCATATTATTGACATCCAGATAAGATTGTTCTAACGCCTTGAAATGATGATCAATAATCAAGTTCAGGCAAAGGATTGAGGAAGCAAATTGCTCCAAGTTCTGTCACTCTCATTCAATTGGAAGACGTAGCTCCATCAGAAGTCAAGCTTCATCAAAACTGAAGAAAAATGAGCTAACCCAGAATTACTTTAGAAGACATCAGAAGTGCAACTGAAGGTTCAGAAACAAAAGACAAATCTACCAGCTGCACCTTTTCAGCCAACTAAAGGAGTTCATCAACTGGGAGAGTGTTTCAGTCACCGCAACTGAACACTCATCAGTCAAAATTACCCCGTCATCAGTTAAGGGAGAACCAGACGAAGTTACCTAGGAATTCATAAGAGGCATCGACTGATTACAACATCCAGTCGACAAGTAAGTATTTCAATTTCAAATTTCCTAAGTGTTGTTTTCAAGTTGGAAGATTTATTTTTCAAGTAAAAGGTGCGAATTATATACTAATATTTTTAAACCCGCCCTTTTTGCAACCTATCAGATAAAAATATTTTCAAAATCTTTTCACTGTTCACACACATCATCACGTATTAACTAGCTCCACCTTTTTAGGCTCACGTATTAGACGGTTGTTTAATGCGGACGCGAAAATTTTCTTAAATCAGATTTAATGGTAAAAAATCAGAACCACCTCTGTCAAATCATTTACCCTTATGCCTTTTCACATCCTTCAATATTTTGCCATGCATTTTCACCTTCTCTTATTTGTCTCTCCTTTACCTTGAAAACTTTCTTTCTATTTGAATATCTCTATTTGAAATTTTCTCTCGTCAGACTAACCTTTCATATCCACGAAATTCTTGTGAGATCACCCTTATTTTGTCAGAAAGGAATCATCATGAAGCCAGAAGAAAAGAAGCCATCAGTTCGATGGATTTATGACCCACAAGCGCCAGAAGAGCGTCTTCTCAACAAGCGTGATGAAAGTCTCTCAATACAAGGGACAGAAGCATTAAAGATGAAAGATCCAGATCAGTCATGTGCAGCACGCTCCAGACGAGTTCCAGACGAAGGCATCATGCCCATCTCAACGAACATCTCAAGGTCGCAAATCCAACCTCACGCACATCCCAAGGACAAATCAGCTTCGTCCAAACTGCCTGGGATGCCAAGCCCTCCGATTGCTGAACAATCCTTTCTGCAGAAGTATCCTACCAGTCGGAGAATTGTGAAGCCTCTTTTTCATCTCCACGTGATTTGGAGATAAGAGAGGTTCGGGAGGAATCATTCTCCCAGGATGTAGGGCTGTAGTTTATCTCCAATACATCTGCTAAATCGCCCCTACATTTTTCCTTTCACCACCATCATCTCTCTGATTCTTCTTTTTCCCTCCCAAATGAGAATCAGCAGAGTAGAGGCTGTGTGGATTCAACCTCACAGCAAAGGTTGCAGCAGTACCATATGGAATCTTCGTCCAAACTGCAACCATTCCTCCTTCCCATCCCTACCTTGTCTCTTCACACTCATCAACTTCCCACTCGAGTGTACTGATCGCTAATTTCTTAACAATAAAAATTGCAACTAAACAATATAATCGTAGCACAGAAACAGCAAGTCGAGTATCGTATCCACATGGACTATTATAACGAATCACTCTAAGTAATCCTAAGTAAACTCTAGTAATATTCAGGCAAACTCAACTAAGAACGAAGAATAAAACTAAAATCCAAACAAAACAAAACAGGATAAAAACTCAAATAATAAAAAAAAAACTCTGACCCTAGGGATGTACTATCGTTACTCAAACACATGCATTCAATCTATTAATTCAATTACCAATTTAATCCAACCCTGATGAAATATCACTATATTATTCACAAGCTTCTCTAACGAACACCTATGAACGTAGATTAATTTACCCCTTTTCACATTCAAGACTCCAAGGAATAAATTAACTCCAAATAGCACACAAAGAATATCTTCCTATAGCTTCACCTGTCGCATTCAAGACTCAAGGCTAACACTATATCATGTATTCCTGAATCGGCTGAACAATTATCGCATTCAAGACTCAAACTGAACAGCTAGACATGTAAATTATTGATCAGGTAATTCACAAGAAAACAGGCACCAGGAATCATGAATCACAAGTTGGAGGGCAAATTGATATCAACAAATCAAACACACATATTAAAACAACTTTGTACAAACCCTAGGTTCAGATAAAAGAACTAGCTAGACATCATAAAATAAAATAAAAGCATAAATAAAAGAAAGCAATTGAAAAAAATATAATAGATAAAACCCAAAAAGAATTCAGGATGGACAGCTGGAATCTTGAATCTTGCAGGAAAAGAAATCTAATCTATGAAAGCATTAAAATCCTAAGTCTAAAACTGAAAAATATGAGAAGATGAGAAAAAGAGGTGAAGAGAGGTAAAAAGATGTGTCTATTAGGTCAGGGAAAGGACCTATAAATAGGCACAGGAGATAAATACAGTGTAGAACTCGAAAATACTGAGAAAATATAAAAAACCCGAAAATTCCCGAAAATTCGGAAATTTCCGTCAACACTATTCACTGTTGTGCGCGACTTTCTTGTTTTGGCCATAACTTTCTCGTCCGAACTCCGATTTTACGATCCGTTTGTGCTCAGGAACTCTTCTTGAGATGAACTACAGTTTCTATTTCTGATAATATTTCCAAATTCCATCTCGAAAATCCTGTAAAATTCATCAAAGTTCGAGCAAGTAACATATTTCACAAGATAAAGCAATTTAAGCACAAAACAATCATCCAACACTCAATTTCCTATAAAATTATCATCATATGAACAATAAAAACCATGGAAACATGAGTGTTATCAACTCCCCCAAACTTAAGCCATTGTTCGTCCTCGAATAATGAGAAGAACACAATCAATAACACGAATGAGTAAGAAATCTAGTTCATCAATGCCTCCGAATAATAAAGAATGATACTCCCTCCGTCCACCAATTAAAGCCCCATTTGGGTATCGGCGCGGAAACTAAGAAAGCTGAAAAATGTGTTGTAGGTGAAATATAAGGGTAGTAGTTAAGTTATTAGATTACTTTTACTAATCTTTGATTATGAAATTGCTTTTTCTTTTGTGATTCTTTTTAATTGACATTTGTAATTGATTATCTTTATTTTCTTTTATTGACATTTGTTATTGATTATTTTTATTTTTTCAGTTTATTAATCTTTGACAATTCCATTTAATTTTCATTTTTTTCTTTCTTTATTAATCTGTCTATTTTTTGTTCTTTAATAAGCTGTCAGTTTTAATAAGCTGTCAGTTTTTTTTTTCTTATCAAAAATCGAAAGATCAGTTGTAAAACAAAAATTGAGTGTCAGTTGTATCACACTGACACATTCGAAGAATAGAAAAAATTTGGAGGCAAATGGAATTTTCATTGAACAAAGTCTACAAAAGTACAGGGGGTCCCTCCAAAAGTTTGGAGGGAAAATCAAACTACAACTACCCTCTAATCCTCTATAAATACAACCATAACTTCATCTTGCATTCAATTCTCACCAACTAAAAGAAAAGTACTGAAAATGGCCATAGAAAGGCCCAAATTGAAAGATGATGACAGAAATAAATTGGCTCAGTGGCTTCTTGAACATAGCACTGCAGGCAAACTTCATTATGGTGCAAAAAAGGACGCTGCCCTCCATTTCAAAGTAAACTTGAAGACCATTTGGAGGATTTGGAGCCAAGTCTCAAATCAGAGAGAATGTGGTGTACCTGTCCAGGTAAAATCAATTAGAAAAGGTTGCCTACACAAAGATAAGATGAACATTGATGTTGAAAAAGTGAAGAAACTTTCTGTTTTAGAAAGATCTTCATTGAGATGCATGTCTACAAACCTAGGTGTGTCTAAGTCTTTGATTCACAAGTTGGTGAAGGAGAAAAAACTGAAACCACATACAAATGCCATAAAACCCTTCCTTACCACACAAAACAGGTTGTCTAGGCTTAGTTGGAGCCTGAAACAGCTCAGTTCAGTTAGTGAGAGTGGTTTTATACCCTTTCAAAGTATGTACAACACTATTCATATAGATGAGAAATGGTTCTATCTTACCAAAACTAAAGACAGGTATTACCTTATGCCAGACGAAGTAGAACCATATAGGACTTGCAAATCAAAGAGATACATTCCAAAGATTATGTTTATGTGTGCTGTGGCAAGGCCTATAATAGATAGTGATGGCACAGTCCTATTTGATGGAAAGTTTGGCATCTTTCCTTTCACAACAAATGAAGCAGCACAAAGAAATTCAAAGAACAGGTGCAAAGGCACCATGGAAGTGAGACCAATTCCAGCCATTACAAAGGACATCATCAAAGCTTGCCTAATCAATGAGGTAAGCAAATCTGAATTTGTAGAATGCTATCAGAATCTGAATCAGATTCATCATTTAGCTTTATTTTTGCAGATTATCCCAGCAATCAAAGCCAAGTGGCCACAGTTTGCAAGCAAGCACATATTTATCCAACAAGATAATGCCAAACCCCACATAAAACCCAATGATCCGGATTTTCTAGCGGTTGCAAATACTGATGGATTTAACATCCAACTAGTATGCCAGTCGGCTAATTCACCGGATACAAATGTTAATGATCTAGGATTTTTCAGAGCTATACAGACACTCAAATATCAAAAGCCAGCCACAGATGTTGAAGAGCTACTGAAAAATGTGAATGATGCATATGTAGAATACCCACCAGAGAAGATTAACAATGTGTTCCTCACTTTACAAGGCTGCTACCATGAGATTATAAAGGCTAAAGGTGGGAACAACTACAAAATTCCTCATATCAACAAGGAAAGACAAAGCGGACTTGGAATTCTACCAGAGGTAATCAAGGTACCAGAAGACCTTGTAAGGGAGAGCCTACAGGAGCTACAGTTGGCAGGAAGTGAGGGAGATGCAATTTACAATCTGGATGATGTAATAGAAGGGCTACAACAGGTTGCTATTAGAGCATCCACAATGGTGGTGTCTTAGAGGGGTGTCTTAGGAGTGGGCACCACTTAAGACACACCCCTCTCCAATGCATTATGTCTTAGGTGGGTGCTTAAATCCCCATTTCCACAAAATTCATATTTCTACACTTTTATTTTTAAATTTCTAATTTCATTAAAAATAAAATTAAACATTACAATAATTTAAAGACATAATTTAAATACCATAAAAAAAATAAAAATTACACTAATTTTCTAGGACTCAATCGGACCAAAACGAGACCAAATGTATTTTTAATTCAAATTTCATTAAAATTTAAATTAAACATTGCAATAAAAATAAAAATTACACAATTTAAATAATAAAAAAATTACATAATTTAAATAATTAAGATTTTAAAAGAAAAAAAAAGCAAAAAAAAAAACAAAATTCCCCACCCACCTACTCCCCTTTTCTTCTTTCTTTCCCCACTGACTCCATTCCTTCCCCCCCATCTGCGTCTCCTTCCCCCTTCCCCCCATCTGCGTCTCTTTTCCAGCAAAAATTCACTCCAGAGGTTTCCTTCGCCAAAATTCACAGGTTTCCTTCGCCAAAATTCACGAATTTAGATTTTTTTTTTAAAAAAACGGCGCGTCCGCAGGACGCGCCACACACGCCTCCTCTTCAACCCGTGTCTAGGCTTCGCCTCGGCCTCGCACTTGGCCGGTTCTCCAGCGCGGCGGACGTTTCTTCACGCCGGATCGACGCTCCCTTCGCTCCATGCGCTGTGGATGCTCTTAGTCACTAGGGAATAGTATAGCTCCAATGTTTACAGCAACAAACACCATGCAATTGTTTTTGGGGGTGTTTGAAATGTAAACCATTTTTTGTAAGCTTAAGTGTCTCAGCTAGAACTCCTTAGCATGATCATGAGTAAGTACATTATCTTGTTATTTTTGCCCTCAGAATTACAAAAATCATCACAGGGCCATATTATACCTATCCTTTAACTTCACAGATACACAATTGGCACCATAGATACACAATCGACACCATAGGTGCCGACAATCGGCACCATAGATGCACAATCGGCACCACAGATACACAATCGGCACCACATATACATAGGAAAAGGCATCGAAGATACACAATCGGCACCACATATACACAAAAGCTAGACATCACAGAAGGCAAAAATCAGATAAGGCATCACCAGCCATCACCCACCAATGAAATGAACAAAGAAATCAGACAAGGCATCACCAGCCATCACCCACCATACACTGAACAGAAAAATCAGTTAAGGCATCACCAGCCATCCCCCACCAAAGAAATGAAAACGACTTCACCTGATGGTATGAGAGATAGAATACAAGGGAGAAGAACCCTATAGTTTTCAGGCGTTCAATAAGCTCGGCCTTCGACCTCTCTCTTCTCAGTGTTGTAGGCGGGGGTTCGTCATCAGCCATGACCCCGGTTGCTACCTATTTTTCGTAGCCTGCATCGGGGAGGATGGCTTCAGATTTCTAGAGATCTAAAGCGGCAAGTCAGATTCCGACATGACCGTGTCTGGTACAGAGAGAGCCTTCTCCGGGAATGGAGTTTCTTCCACCATCGAGTCCATCGATGAAGATGGAGTGATGTGAGAGCCAGAGAGATCCATGGACGGGATAAGTGTAGATCTAGGATTTTCTTCGAATTCAGAGAGAGAAAGACAAAGATCTAGGCTTCTCAATCGATTCAGAGAGAGAAACACGAAGATCGTGGGTCTCAATCAATCCGAGAAAAGCAGACGAAGATCTAATCTTCTCAATTGATTCAGAGAGAGGAACACGAAGATCGTGGGTTTTCTTCGAATTCAGAGAGACGAAGACTAAGAGAGAAAGAATGATAGATCTAGGGCTTTCTTCGATTTCAGATAGACGAAGATAAATCAGAGAATGGTGCGTAGATCTAGGGTTTCCTTCAATTTCAGAGAGATGAAGACGAAGAGATGGTGTGTTCTTCGAATTCAAAGAGAGAGAGAAGAAGGAAGAACTAGGGTTCTCTAGGAATTCTCTAGAACAATATAGGTGTCAGATGTAAATCGTGAAACACAATTTGAGGAGAATTAAATCCCACCACCGCCCCTTCTCAATTTGTTAGTAAAATAATTAGTCAATTAATTAGATAGGGTAATTAAGTGGATTAAATTTTGAGGTGGGATAATTAATGGCAAAGGGCAGTAATTACAAGTAAAAAGAGAGGGTAAAATGGTACAAAAAGCACAATGGGGCTTTAATTGGTGGACAAAAATTTAAGGGCAAGTAGGGCTTTAATTGGTGGACGGAGGGAGTAGAATTCTCAAATCCTCAATAATTAAGCACAAAATTCACCAATAAACACAACCTATAGTAAAATCAACCTTGACATTCCAAACAATTGAATCTCACAAGGTATGTGTATCACTTAACTCTCAATTTGATGGAATATATAGGACGTGTATGCTCTCATCGAATTCAATGCAATGCAGATCACTTACCATAGGTTTGCCAATCGTCTACAATCTCCATCACTAAAAGTGTGCCAGGACTAAGATCAAAAAGGTCTTTTTCTTTGGGTTATAATGTTGGGACATTGGTTAAGGTAGGGAAATATAGGCTAAGTGACTCAAAATAATTAAGAACACCAACACCTTATAACTTCACAAATCAAGTATGGAATAAATTTCATCTTCCTCCCAACTATGCCACCATAATCAACACAACTCAAGGGATTTAATCATCACAAAACAAAACTAAACACTCTTTTATGCTCTCCATTTATTTCCAACAAACAAAGTCGATTTTCTAACAAATTTCTCAATATACACTGAACTTCACACTTTTTTTTTCTTTTTTTTTCTTTTTTTTTTGTAACAACTTTTCTAAAACTTATAAGAGTAATTAGTAGCACAATATCATCCCTTCTTTTTCACAACCCACTATGAATATTCACCACATAAAGATCAACACAACCCACTATCATCCGGCTAAAAAATAAAAGCTAAATAGGCTCAAAATGGATAACCAAGGATAAATTTTTCGTTAAGGACAGTGTTTGAGATAATAATGTGGCTAACAAAAGATGGCCTAAAATCATCTCCTAATCCTGAGCACAACAGCAACCTCAACACAGAAACCATGGCAAGTTCTAGAAGATCACCACATGCATGACAAAACTCACAACAAAGAATAAACTGTGTATGAAAAACAGTTATGGCTCAAAATCTCACAGGTTTATTCAACGTCCAAAAGTCAAGGTTAAAATTACTTTAGAATTATGCAAATTAGTTCCAATTATGCTCAAATCATCAAAGAAAATCAAATTCAAATTTTTTTCACAGAAATCATCATTGGCATCTTACCAGAAATCTAATGGAGCTAACAATCACACACCATCAACCAATCAAGATAAAACAAAAAAGCCAACAAAAATAATAAAAGTGATACACATATCTACTCTCACCCCCTCCCCCAAACTTATTACACAACATATGTTCGAAAATAAGTTTGGAGGGATGATGATATGTGTGTCACTACTCACAGAAACACATGCTCCATGGTGGTGGTATGAACAAGGCGCGAGTTCCCACATCTTCCAAGCTCAACACTGCACTAAAACACCAAAACAAAGAAAACAAAGAAACAAAAAGAAACTAAAAGAAAGAAAAACATAACAAAGAAAAACAGTTGGGTTACCTCCCAACAAGTGCTTAATTTAACGTCTAGAGCTCGACGATACCTCATAGCCTCAATGAACATCAAACGCAGCGGGCGTGACAGACCGTCTAACACGAACAGAGACAGAGGACTCATGCGCATCAGCTACGTGAAAGATAACGCTTCCATTAGGCACATCTATCATAGCTCGCCCCGTAGCTAAGAATGATCGACCAAGAATCAATGGCGGATTTGCATCTTCAGGAATATCGAGGACCAAGAAATCCATAGGGAAGACGAGCTTGTCAACCTTCACAAAGATGTCTTCAAGCTTTCCTCTCGGCTTCACTCTTGATCTATCCGCCATCTGAATCTCCCTCGAGGTCGGCTTGAGATCTTCAATTCCCAGCCGCTTGAAAACAGAGATGGGCATCACATTGACACTAGCCCCTAAATCACAAAGAGCCTCGGGAAAGAGCTCTCCTCCAATCTCGCACTCAATGGTGAAGCTACCCGGATCTTTCTTCTTCGAAAGTAGCTTCATTGGCAGCTCAGTGCACACAGCTTTCGCCTGCGAGATTTTCCTATCCTCATCCCCCATCTTCTTGGTGTGAACAACTGCCTTTTCTTCTTTATCCTTGGGATCATGCAATTGTGAGAGATTTTGAGGCTGTGCACGTTGGTCCGATTCTTCAAGTAGTCTCTCTAGCTCATCCACTATACGTCTATGCTCTGTCTCCTCGGGATTGACAACTTTTTTCTCATTCTTGCAATGGGAGATCTCCAGCTTGATTTCCTTGGCATCCACATTTTTGCTTGGCTTCAGAGCACATTGCTCTTCAAGCACCTCCCTCTTCATCAGCCTACGGGGGAATGGAACCTTTGGAATGTATTCCCTAAGTGGAATATGAGCCTTGTATGGTTCCTCAATCAGAGATTCATGCTCCTTGCTCGTCTCCTCACAGTTTGCCAGGAAAAATTCAATCGCCTCCTCATCTTTTGGAGACACAGTGCCATCGAAAATCGCATTGCATTGGTCATTCTGCTTGCCTTCGGTATGTCCAGGCCTGTTCTGCGCAACTGCATGGCTAGCCATTTGGCTAACTTGCGTCTCTAAAATCTGTACCTGCTTGGACTGTGCTCAAACATTGTTCCCCATGTTAGCCATATCATTCTCTAGACTGGCCATCCTGGCACCCATGCTATTCTCAAGATTGGCAATCTTGGCACCCACAGTCGTCTCTATACTGGCCATCTTGTTGTCAATAGTAGTTTCGAAACTAGTCATCTGCACCAACAACTGCTGCATCATCTCTTCAAGTGACACCTTCTTAGGCTCATTGACAATCATCCTTGTGGAGCTCCGATCATGTTGCAATTGGTAGCTATTGGAGGCCATCTCCTCCAATTCAAAAGTGTTTGCCTGCATAGCTGACCATCCACCTGAAGGAATATTAAACTGAATTAACGTTCCGTTTGCCCGATGATCGTTTCTTGGATTATTATTAATTTATCATGCAACGATTAATCTTAAACATGCTGCTATGAATTTAACAGCTGCACGTAGGTATTAGGAATACTTACTTGTAAAGCGGATGCAGAGGTCGTTGATGGTCGTATCGAAAGACTTCAGTTCTGATCTTCTCGACTGTATCCCGCTCAGCTTTCACCGTTGGATGGAGAACGAGCTATGAAAGTCCCAAGCTGAAAAATCCCACACGTTTCCTGCGCCTACCAGCTCTCTCAAATACTCTAATTTTATCAGTGTGTATTTCCTGAGAGCTGACAGCTGTATTTAAATAGAAAATACAGAGGGAGGGGGCGCAGGTTTTAGGGTTGGATGATTTCCAGCTCTTTCTGGGCTAGAAGACTTTGGGCCAGTCCAAGGACCAGATACAAGGAATAAAGACGGGCCTCAAATAAATTAATTTATCTATGGTCAGCCCAGACCATAATTAATTTATAAATATCAGTTCATTCCACTAGAGAACCGATACTGACTTACCCCTTTATTGCCGGTGATGAGTCGGGGCTTGTATTTAGACTTATTAAATCCTCGTATTTAAAATATCCAACATCCATTAATTAATTATAGCTCTGACAGCCTCAATTAATTAATCTCTTTGTAATCCTTAAGCAGTACCACTCAAAACTTATTATTGCGCCTGAACTTAATCAACCTGCAGGGTTTAACGCAATAAACATTATTGAGCTCCTTAAGGGGATGTCATTATCCTATACGGATACGAGTACTAATACAGATAATCAAATATCATATATTAACCGCTATCACCCAAGATACAGAGTACTCAAGTTACTATATAACTCTCGCTCATTGTAAATCAAAGTGATAAACGAATCAACATATATATCTGAAATCTTATTAGTATTAAGATCATATAAGTTACCGAGATCTTGATTCTTCACTTAAGTCAGATAGAAGAATACATCTCACTGTGGTCCTATCAATACGTTATGACGTACCAGTATAGATAAGTAGTCAAGACAAACTACTTCCATCTATACCGCAGCCTAAACCAATAACTTGTCCTAGAGTTATTTCGGCTGTGATTATATTATACCTCTTAAGGTTATTCTAATTATACGGTCTTCTGTGATCTACAACACACCATATAATCTACTTATATAGAGATAAAGAACATACATATGCAATCATGAACCCAATCAGATAGGAAATAAAATAGTGAACACAGGAATCATTGTATACAAGCATAAAACGTTCTTGCTTTCAGTATACAAATCCAACACCACCTCCATCAAATTGCCCAACTTGAGATTGGTACATGTAATCGAGTAGTGAAGGTGGTGGAGGAGGCTGCGCACGTCTGTTGGCCTCTTTAATTTGTCTTTGCTCATTCAGCTGCCTCTGCAGTTCTGCAATCATACGCCACGTAGCTTCAAGATCAAAATTCTCAGCCATCGCTTGCTTCTTCTTCTCGCGGTTATCGAACAGCTGAGACACCAAACGAAAATAAGAAACAAGAAAAAAAAAACTTATAACGCCTGAAATAATGAATAAGTTTAATCAGAAATATTAAAGTACATTCTAAATAGTCCCCGGCAACGGCGCCAAAAAGTTGATCGCTAATTTCTTAACAATAAAAACTGCAACTAAACAGTGTAATCGTAGAACAGAAACAACAAGTCGAGTATCGTATCCACATGGACTATTATAACGATTCACTCTAAGTAATCCTAAGTAAACTCTAGTAATATTCTGGCAAACTCAACTAAGAACGAAGAAAAAAAACTAAAATCCAAACAAAACAAAACAGGATAAAAACTCAAATGATAAAAAAAAAAACTCTGACCCTAGGGATGTACTATCGTTACTCAAACACATGCATTCACTCTATTAATTCAATTACCAATTTAATCCAACCCTGATGAAAGATCACTATATTATTCACAAGCTTCTCTAACGAACACCTATGAACGTAGATTAATTTACCCCTTTTCACATTCAAGACTCCAAGGAATAAATTAACTCCAAATAGCACACAAAGAATACTTTCCTATAGCTTCAACTGTCACATTCAAGACTCAAGGCTAACACTATATCATGCATTCCTGAATCGGCTGAACAATTATCGCATTCAAGACTCAAACTGAACAGCTAGACATGTAAATTATTGATCAGGTAATTCACAAGAAAACATGCACCAGGAATCATGAATCACAAGTTGGAGGGCAAATTGATATCAACAAATCAAACACACATATTAAAACAACTTTGTACAAACCCTAGGTTTAGATAAAAGAACTAGCTAGACATCATAAAATAAAATAAAAGCATAAATTAAAGAAAGCAATTGAAAAAAATATAATAGATAAAACTCAAAAAGAATTCAGGATGAACAACTGGAATCTTGAATCTTGCAGGAAAAGAAATCTAATCTATGAAAGCATTAAAATCCTAAGTCTAAAACTGAAAAATATGAGAAGAGGAGAAAAAGAGGTGAAGAGAGGTAAAAAGATGTGTCTATTAGGTCAGGGAAAGGACCTATAAATAGGAACAAGAGATAAATACAGTGTAGAACTCGAAAATACTGAGAAAATATAAAAAACCCAAAAATTCCCGAAAATTCGGAAATTTCCGTCAACACTATTCACTACTGTGCGCGACTTTTGTATTTTGGCCATAACTTTCTTTTCCGAACTCCGATTTACGATCCGTTTGCGCTCAAGAACTCCTCTTAAGATGAACTACAATTTCTATTTCTGACAATATTTCCAAATTCCATCTCGGAAATCCTGTAAAATTCATCAAAGTTCAAGCAAGTAACATATTTCACAAGATAAAGCAATTTAAACACAAAACAATCATCCAACACTCAATTTCCTATAAAATTATCATCATATGAACAATAAAAACAATGGAAACATGAGTGTTATCATGTACCAGACAAACTCTGAAGTATTCCTCATGAATACGTCAGCTTCTTCTCTTTCCAATTCATCAACCTCAGAGCCCAGCATTCTTCGCTCTAGAGAAGAACCTTCACGGCATGAGCCTCTCTCCAAAACCCTGCTCAACCATGCTCATCAGACTTTTCATCAGCTTCCATCCACGCTGAAAGTCTTGGGGACCCCCGACCAAGATCTTTACAGCAAAAAGTCATAATCCAACTCTCTCATCATGGACTCAGGAACTTCAAAGAGATCTGGCCCCATGAGCATGTGGGATGACTTGCATGCTTTGGAGAACATGCAAGTTAAACAAGAGGCTGTGGATCAAGGAGAAACATCCACTCTTGCCCTTGCTGGTCAGAACGTTATTGTTACTAAAGAAACTAAAGATGGGCAGCATACTGACAAAAAGGCTGCATTAAAACTAAGAAATCATCAGTTAAACAGTGACACTGAAGAAGCACAACATTCAGAAGCTGCTACTGATGGGGTTGATGTTGGCACATTCGACTGGTTCTTAGAGGACATTGAAGATGCCTCTGAAGAAGAATAAGACAAAGTGGATGTGGTGGTCAGTTCACCAACGTCCTAAACTAAAGGATTAATAAAAGATTGAGACCTGAAGAGTAAAATTCGATGAGTGCTTCAACGTTCTCCAATGGAATAGTTCTTCAAGAGTACAAGATATATGTTGGTAAGAACTGAAAAAATCTCCCCCTATTCTATTACAAGTGTGTTATTTATAGAGAACAAAGACGAGAGGGCAGGATTGTCTTTTCTCTTCATGGTACGTGCTCATCGCGTCCTTGATGTCGTTGTCACCGATAACTATCCTTGCTCCAACGGCCTTGCAGCTTTTGCCTCCTTCAGAAAGTAGTCGGGAAGCTCTTGTCCGTGCTAGCATTTTCGGGTATTTGCCTTGAGATAAGCCTGCGCTGTCTTCTTGGCTACGCTTGTGTCTGCGCTGCTTTTTAGGCTGGGCTGGTGTTTGCTGCTTTCTAGGTTATGTTGTCTGCGCAGCCTTCTCGGCTACTTGGCGTCTGCGCAGCCTCCTCGGCTATTTGGCGTCTGTGCAGCCTTCTCGACTATGTGGCGTCTGCGCAGCCTTCTCGGCTACTTGGCGTCCGGGCAGCCTTCTCGGCTACTTGGCGCCGGTACAACCTTCTCGGCTATGTGGCATCTGCGCAGCCTTTAAGTCGGCGCTAGGGTCTTCACTCTTTGTCCTGTATTGTTAGTTTTCCAATTTGTACCATAATCGTTATAATAGTTAATCATTAATGCTATCAGAATACGGGGTATAGATCAAGTACTGCGCTGATGAGGGCCTTATCCCTCATCAGCTACTCCCCCCATATTCTATGAAAAGGAGTGGACTATCCCAAGAGTTTTCATAGAAGAAAGAAGTGTTCACTAAGAGGTGTAGAGGAATAATTAGTATGAGAAAAGGGGATAAGTAATCCAGCGCAGGAGGGTTTCATGTTGTTGCCTGCGCTGGTCGTCGTGGTACAGTTCCTGTCCCATCATAATTAATGTTGCCTGATGCTCTCGAGTATTTTGCTACGTCATCCCACGTTTTTGTTTTTTATGAGTGTGAGATCTCAGCCCTCCAATTTTAACTGCCGTTCTAAGGTGAGATCCTGACCTTCATTTCCCCTTACACGTTTCCCAACCCTAGTAATTATTTCCCCCCGTCCCTTCCATTCAAATTCTTTCCCTATAAATGTCTCTGCCTCTTCATTTTCTTCTTCTTCCCTCTCCTTCAATTTTTTTTTTCTTTCGGACTTCTCTGGTTTCTCCGATCTCCCGCCGTCCCCGATCTTTCTCGTTAAGCTCCCCATCCGACCATCACTCCTCTTACCAGGTTAGGTCCTCCCTTCCTCCATTATCCCCGCCGACTTGTTCGCTTCTTTCGGTTGTGTTGTTGCGTTCTCTCTTTTTTTTTTTTCTGCGAATTCCTCGTTTGTAAGTCATGGCCACTGTGGGTGCTCGACAACAACAAATAAATGCAGCGGAAGATATGACGTGCCAGGGCTGTCATTTTCCTCGTTCTACCCTCACCACCGCCCAAATATCGGCATTACGGGGGTCGTTACGTATTCAGCCGGACGATCCAGAATTAAAACTCCGGATGCAGCGAGAGTCCGGCGATTGGCCCGATGCGGACGGAAAATGGCGTAAGGACACCATTCCTATCTGGCACGCTCAGGTAAAGGCGGGTCTGCGTTTACCCCCTTCAGGCTTTCTTGTGGAACTATGCGAGCGGTTCGGGATCCCCTTCTTTCAACTTTCCCCTTCTTCTCTCCGTAGGGCCCACATTCTTCATATTCTCTGCGCTGCTAATAATTATCCCCGCAGTGTGAAGTTGTTTCATAAGACACACATTCTCAAGCAGACCGATTGCCATTACAACTTCACCGCTAAGCCCAAAATGAATTTGAAATTCTTGAGTGACCTTCACTCTATGGATAAAAAATTTCGCGACAAGTATTTTTTTGTACAAGTGCGGAATGGGACTTGGGAGGACTATGCCGGTACTAATGAGGTAGAATGGCATCGAACAAAGCACTCCTCTCCCCCAAATAGGGAACCTCTAGATGCCCTAGAAACTAGCCTCATCAATCTCCTAAATCAAGCTTTTGTTGACAAGGATTTTGATGTCTTACAACTGGTCGCTTCTCCCTCTATTCTGGCCGGCGCTGGCCTCTTCTCTCGTTATCCCCAAACCTCCATCGGTATATTCCAAGTGTTTGTATTGCTTAGCGCGTTAGTACTTTGCATTCCTTAATCATTTCTCTTCCTGCGCAGGGATGTGGAGGTCTAAGGAGCATGGTGCCCTTGATTCCTTCTGTTTTCTCCCCGATCCTGCTGTCGAATGAGATGCTACTCCGCAGACTGGGTCGGCGCAACGTGTGGCCCCTGAATCCTTCAATCCCGGACAACCCCGTACGGTTTTGTCTGCTGCTGGCGCTCAGCCTCTTCAACTCCGCGACGAGAGTGAAGCAAGCTCCGCTGAGGGTGGAACCCTTGCTACCCGTAAACGTCGTAAGGCTCGTCAAGTGGATCCTTCCCGGCCATCTAAGAAAAAGAAAGTCCTTGCTCCTGATGCCGGGGATAAAGATTCCTTCGAAGCTCTGCTCGATGATGCGCCCCATCAAGCTGCGCAGGCAGGGGGAGGGTCCGACTCCGTTGTAGAGATTCCAGGCCCTCGTGCTTTGAAAGATTTGACCGGTCAAGAATGTCGATCCCAAATGGAATCGCAGATCGCCTCTGTCGACCTGCGCAGATACGATGTCATGGACATGGGGGACTTGGCTCTCGACATGTGCTTGGGCGTGGAACAAGTAAGTTATCTGTGTTTTCGCTTTTATAATTAATAAAGATTTTTTTTTTTTTTATTTGTGCAGATTTTCAGCTTATGTTATGAACCATGATTGTGTCTGTGCAGTTGCGGGTAAAGTGTTTGTCAGCTTCCCGCCATATGACCCGGGCGGCCTCTAGTCTCCGTGACAAGGAAGAGGAACTCATGGCCTCTCTAGCCGATAATACTAAACTACGGGAGCAGCTGCGCCAAGCTCAGGCTGATCTATCAAAGATGACAGTGGAGAAGGAGTCCATCGAGACTAAGTTTGCTCGTATGTCCAGGGACAAGGCGAAAGAACTGGAGGCTGTCAGGCACGAGATGTCGGAGGATTGCCGGGCGAAATTGAATCAAGTGAAGGCGAAGGTTGCTGACCAGGAGAACCAAGCGTTCATGTGAGGGATAAAAGAGTTCCGTCGACAATACTTCTTATCTGCGCCGGGTCAATTATTCCTGCGCTACATGTTGGAGGATTCCCTTCAAGCCTTCCATCGTTCTCCTGACATGCTCCTCTTAATGGGTCCGGCTATGCAATTATTGGTGAAGGAAGGCAGTCGGCTTGCCCTTGACCAAGTGGGAGCAACGCCTGAACAACGCAGCCGATTTGACTTTGATGCTGTATTGGATCAGGTGGATGACACCGGTCTAAACGGGCTGGTAGGAATTGACCCTTCTGCTCCTTCGACTCCTGGTTGGTGGCTTCCAGTTTTGGATAAAGCCCTCCGACTCTTTGCTAAGGATGAAGCGGGGGGCCCCTTACCTGCGGAGCCGGTGATCCGATCACCCTACCTCGATGAGCTGCGCAGCCATATGTGCTCCCCTCGAGGCAATTATCCTGGGGGGACCCTGGTCTACCCTCCTTCGACTTCCTCCAAGGCCGTGCCTCCTTCCCAAGGCAAGAAGGGGTCTACCCTGCGAGTAGCGCGGGCAGAGACGGAAGTAGTGGTACCCGAGGCTGCGTAGTCTGGAGCTGTGCTAGAGGCAACTTCGGTCGTATTCCAGCTGCCAGTGGTGTCGAATCCGGTGATCCAGGAGGTCGTGCAGCCTGTTCATGTTGAGGAGCCCATTTTCGAAGAGTTCATCGTGGATCTTTCTTCTCCCCAACACCTTGATTGAATGGATCATTCCTTCTTTAGCTTATGTTGTCCTCATTGTAAAGACTTGTTATTTTTGTGGAAGTTATCTTCGTTGTATAATTTCTCTCAGACTTATTTTATATAATATGTGATTTGATCTTCTTGGATGCTCTAGATGATGTTGTTTCATGTTTTATTGTTATCGTCTGTTATTCCCAATTTTTATGTTTGTCACGCTTAGTACAACGATCTTAGTTCCCGAGCTGAAACATCATACGTGGTTGATTGGAAAGGCATTTTAGCTGCGCTGCTTTGATTCG